>NC_079451.1:51872092-51997092 GCF_903798145.1 Danio aesculapii | reverse complement strand
GTCCCAGAATGTTAATGCATCTACTGATGTCCCGATGATCTGTCTGTGCTTTTCAGCTCTGAATATCACGTGGACGAGCCGCCAAGACTGGTTTTAGACAAGCTGGATAAGATCGGCTACAGAGTGGTCAGTATGACAGGAGTGGGTCAAACGCTGGTCTGGTGTCTGCATAAAGAGAGCAGTAACACCCTGTGAATGCAGACAGGTAAACACGGTAAAACACCACTGTTGAAGAATCCAGCGCACAGTCAGCTTTCATATAAGAAGGTGCACACATATATTCCAGATGTGTGCAGCATCTGAACTCTGTGTCTGAAATCGCAATACTTTCTGTCATTCCAGATCCCTGAATTCATTTTCATTTATGCACTTTTAATACAATTAAGTTTTGTGATTGTAATATAATACAAGTTGATTGTGTAAAAAGGTAGTAAAATGTCTCTTAGTAGACTAAATAAATGATTTCTATGTATCATTTGGTTTTGCTCTGTCTGATATTTCTGAAAGTTATGTAGTGCATAGTTTCGATCAGTCTGAAATTTGTTGTAAACTGTGTTTGTTGTAGATCTTGTCATTTATGTTGGCTTTTTGTGATTAAAAATATTATTAAATAAAATATGATCTGTTCTAAAATGCTGCGTGTTTATTATTCCATTTTTAAACACAATATTGCCCTAAAGAAAAGCAGCTCCTACAAAATCTAACTCGGCTGAGGGCATTTCAAAGTAGACTACAAATAAGGAATATCTGACAACAACTCCTTTAAAGGATGTTTAAAAATATATTGAAATTTCATATTTAGTTGCTCAGTGTCATGGATTGGTCAGGCTCTCACGACCCCCACTCACGAAGATCACCATCACCTGACTTCTAATGAGCACACAGCTGCATCACATTCACGAGCACCAGATAAAAGCACAGCACTCCAGTCGCTCATTGTCCGGGCTCGTCTCGACGAAAGCGGACAACTGAGCGACCACTCAGCGTAGTCATCCTCAGCTAAAACAAACGATTTACTTACCTGTTCTCTTTGTATTCCTCCTAGTCTTCCTGGTCCTCCCGAATCGTCCTGTCTTCCAGTCCTTCCAAGTCTGTGTCATCCTCTGTCAGCTGTATCTGGTGTGTGCTGTCCATCCTCGTGTATTCCTGTTACCCAGCCACGGAGGAAAAGACCCCCAACATCATTCCTGATCCTCCTGGCTATCCTTCATGTGCTCCTTGTTGTCATTTAATAAACACCCTAACGTTTCCTTACCTCTGTCTCCTGTCCGCTTCATAACAGAAGCCCGGACCCATAACGACGACAACATGAGCACCCCCGATCACCTTCAAGAGCTGGTGGACCAGTTGAAGCGGATTCTACAGCCACCAGCTCCACTTTCCAATGCACCACCAGCACCGAGCACTTCCGCCTCCACAGTTTCTTCTTCGGCCCTTCCTTCCAGTCCCATGGCCCGACCAGCGCCCTACTCAGGCGGAGCGGGGGAGTGCAATGGTTTTCTGTTACAATGTTCCCTCATATTCGAAATGCAACCTTCTCTATATCCCACAGATAAGTCGAAGATCGCCTACATCGTATCTCTACTCTCTGGACCTGCACTTAAATGGGCTGAGACGATCTGGAACCAAGCCGGGCCGGTCATGAATTCCATCACTACCTTCACGGAGTATTTCAAAGAGGTGTTTGGACGTTCTGATGGGGAAGTAGCCGCTGGAGAGCAGCTGTATCATCTAAAGCAAGGTACTCTATCTACACAGGAATATGCTCTCCGGTTTCGCACTCTAGCAGCTGCAAGTGGATGGAATGAGAGATCGTTGTTGACCACGTACCGGCTCGGCTTGGAACCCACTCTCCGAATCCAACTGGCCACATTAGATGATACAATGGGTCTGGAGAGATTCATCCAACATTCTCTCCGATGTTCCGATCGTCTCCGTTCCTATCAACAGGACACCATCACCCCCTCGTCTGCACTCCTCCAATCGCCTGAGTCAACAGCCTCTCCAGAACCAGAACCCATGATAATAGAGTCTGGAAGACTGACATCAGCGGAACGACAGAGGAGGCTGACCCGGGGTCTGTGTCTATACTGCGGTGTCAGTGGACACACCCGTATGGAGTGTCCCCTTCGTCCCATTCGGACTTCAGTGAGTGTATTCAGTACGAATATTGAACAATGTAAACCACTTACTACCACCGTACAAATAACTACTGCCTCTATTTCTCTCCTTGTCACAGCCCTCATCGACTCCGGGTCAGCAGGGAACTTCATCTCCCAATCCCTCTGTCGTCAACTCCACCTCCGTACTGAGGCGTCCTCGCATATATACCAGATACAACCGATAACCCAGTGCACTCGATCTTCGACCCGTATCCATCGACAATGCGAAGACATCCTTCTTCAAGTGGGGTTGTTACATCAAGAGAGGATTCAATTTCTGGTTCTGGAGGGTGCAAATATGGACATCATTCTAGGGCGCCCGTGGCTGGTGAAGCACGATCCCATCATCTCTTGGGGCACAGGAGAGATAAAGAAATGGGGATCTGGATGTACACCTGCCTGTTTTCCAAATCTCCCTCTTCAAGGTCGGAACCCCATTTCTTTGTTTGCAACATCGGTCGAGAGCCCTCCTGAGAAGCAGTCTATCCACATTCCTAAGGAGTACAGCTCCTTTCATGATGTCTTCTGCCCCAAGAGAGCTTCCCAGCTACCGCCGCATCGGCCATGGGACTGCGCAATCGACCTAGTTCCAGATGCCCAGTTGCCAAGAGGTAGGATCTACCCGCTCTCGCTTCCAGAGAATCAGGCAATGGAAGATTACATAAGGGAGGCTCTGAGTCAGGGGTACATACGTCACTCAAAATCACCAGCCGCCTCAAGCTTCTTCTTTGTGGCCAAGAAGGACGGAGGGCTGCGTCCATGCATCGACTACAGGGTCCTAAATAACGGTACAGTAAAATACCGATATCCCCTTCCTCTGGTACCAGCCGCTTTGGAACAGCTCCGAGAAGCTAAAGTCTTCACTAAATTGGACCTCCGCAGCGCGTATAATCTGATAAGAATACGTGAGGGGGACCAATGGAAGACAGCATTCGTGACCCCTACTGGCCACTATGAATATGAGGTCATGCCTTACGGTCTGGTCAACGCCCCCTCCGTATTCCAAAACTTCATTCATGAAGTCCTCCGGGAGTTTCTTCACCACTGTGTAATAGTGTACATAGATGACATCCTCATTTACTCCCGGAGTGAGGCCGAACATCGCCAACACGTTGCGGAGGTCCTACACACATTGAGAGAACATCACCTCTACCTCAAAGCGGAGAAATGCTCATTCCACCAGAAGTCGATTCATTTCTTGGGATACATCATTGACCAAACCGGTATACGTATGGATGGGAAGAAAATTGAGGCTGTTCTATCCTGGTCAGAACCCACTTCCATTAAGGAGCTCCAGAGGTTTCTTGGGTTTGCTAACTTTTATAGACGGTTTATCAAGGACTACAGCAGGATTACATCACCTCTCACTAATCTCCTCAAGGGTAAACCCAAAGGACTGGAGTGGACCAAAGAAGCAGCCGCAGCCTTCCGCCTTCTTAAGAAGGAGTTCACAAGGGCCCCACTCCTGACTCATCCTGACCCAAATCTTCCTTTCGTGGTGGAAGTGGACGCATCCACCACCGGCGTCGGGGCAGTATTATCTCAACATCATGATACACCGCCCCGACTGCATCCCTGTGCCTATTTCTCTCGGAAGTTGAGCCCGGCGGAGCAGAATTACAGCATAGGAGACAGGGAGCTTCTAGCAATCAAGCTAGCCTTGGAGGAGTGGCGTCACTGGTTGGAGGGAGCCAAACATCCGTTCCAGGTGATCACAGATCACAAAAACCTCCAATACATCAAAGAGGCCAAGAGACTATGTCCACGTCAAGCCAGATGGTCACTTTTCTTCTCACGTTTTGATTTCTCCATTTCCTATCGTCCAGGACCCAAGAATCTAAGAGCAGACGCTCTCTCTCGTTTACACGAGCATCACGATCATGAAGAACTCCCAACGAAGATTCTTCCCGAACACATCTCCATTTGTCCGATCACCTGGAACGCTCCTCCAGTCGTTGCCACTCCGGAAGCCCCTGCTCCGCCGGGATGCCCTCCTCATCGGCAGTTCATACCACCTGAACACCGGGTAGATCTGATCCACTCCTTACATACCTCGCTAGGCACTGGACATCCAGGGATCAACAATACTCTCTCGCTAGTATCCCAACGATTCTGGTGGCCAAACATGGCAAGGGATGTGAGGCAATATGTTCAGGGCTGTAAGGACTGTGCCCAATCCAAGAGCCCACGTCATCTACCCGCTGGAAAGCTCCATCCCTTGCCGATTCCGAACCGTCCCTGGTCACACCTAGGAGTGGACTTTATCACTGACCTCCCTTCGTCAGAAGGTAATACCTGTATTCTAGTCATAGTAGATAGATTCTCAAAGTTTGTCAAACTAATCCCTCTGAAAGGTCTTCCCACAGCCTTTGAAACTGCCGACAATATCTTTAATCAAGTCTTCAGGTCATTTGGTATTCCAGAAGATATTGTGTCGGACAGAGGTCCACAGTTCATCTCACGTCTATGGAAAGCCTTCTTCAAGCTCCTAGGTGTGGCCGTCAGCCTCTCTTCTGGATATCATCCCCAAACCAACGGGCAGACAGAGAGGAAGATTCAGGAGGTGGGACGGTTCCTGAGGACCTTCTGCAGTGGTCACCAGAACTCCTGGAGCCAGTATTTGGGCTGGGCAGAATATGCCCAAAATTCACTGCGGCAACCCTCCACCGGACTCACGCCATTCCAGTGCGTCCTGGGCTTCCAACCACCGCTCTTTCCCTGGGATGGCGAACCATCTGATGTCCCCGCAGTGGATCACTGGTTCCGGGAGAGCGAGAGAGTCTGGGACGAGGCTCATCAACATCTGCAGAGGCAGTCCGTCGAAGCAAGGTAACCGCCGATAGGAGAAGGTCTGAAGAACCCAGATACACACCCGGACAAAAGGTGTGGCTATCCACCCGGGACATACGCATGCGACTGCCCTCTCGCAAGTTAAGTCCCCGATTTGTTGGTCCCTTCACCATCATGGAACAGGTTAACCCCGTCACCTACAAACTACAATTACCCTCTCACTACCGTATTCACCCTACATTCCACGTATCACTCCTGAAACCCTATCACGATCCTGTTCTTCCCTCCACAGAGCCTGACCACGAAGAGGAACCCCCTCCTCCACTGCTCCTAGAAGAAGGAGCCGTCTACGCAGTGAAGGAGATCTTGCGTTCCCGACGTCGTGGTGGCCAGTTGGAGTACCTGGTGGACTGGGAAGGGTACGGCCCCGAAGAAAGGACATGGGTTCCCAGAGCTGATATTCTCGATCCTAGTCTCATGGTGGAGTTTCATGAGAGCCACCCTGAGTTCCCAGCGCCTAGAGGCAGAGGGAGACCACCACGGCGTCGGAGGTGTCGGCCCTCAGGAGCGGGCCCTGGGGAGGGGGGGTACTGTCATGGATTGGTCAGGCTCTCACGACCCCCACTCACGAAGATCACCATCACCTGACTTCTAATGAGCACACAGCTGCATCACATTCACGAGCACCAGATAAAAGCACAGCACTCCAGTCGCTCATTGTCCGGGCTCGTCTCGACGAAAGCGGACAACTGAGCGACCACTCAGCGTAGTCATCCTCAGCTAAAACAAACGATTTACTTACCTGTTCTCTTTGTATTCCTCCTAGTCTTCCTGGTCCTCCCGAATCGTCCTGTCTTCCAGTCCTTCCAAGTCTGTGTCATCCTCTGTCAGCTGTATCTGGTGTGTGCTGTCCATCCTCGTGTATTCCTGTTACCCAGCCACGGAGGAAAAGACCCCAACATCATTCCTGATCCTCCTGGCTATCCTTCATGTGCTCCTTGTTGTCATTTAATAAACACCCTAACGTTTCCTTACCTCTGTCTCCTGTCCGCTTCATAACACTCAGTGATGTCGCACTGTTGCCTAACAGCAAGAAGGGCACTGGTTCGAACCCCAGCAGGGCTAGTCTGCATTTCTGTGTGCATGTTCTCCCAGTGTTGGTGTCCGAGTGCTCCGGGTTTCCCCATCATCCCAAACACACGTGCTGTAGGTGAATAAACTAAATTGGCCGTAATGTATGAGTGTGTGTGTATGGATGTTTCCCAGTAGTGCTGGAATAGCATCCGCTGTGTAAAACATATGCTGGAATAGTTGGTGGATCATTCCCCTGTGGTGACCCCTGATAAATAAAGGGACTAAGCTGCAGGAAAATGAATGAAATTTCAATAATTTAGTCTTCGAATATAAACGAGTGATGCTGTAAGAGTATATTTTCTCCATCTCCTCTCCTGAAACTGCGTGACTAAATGAAGGGGTTCGGGGTGACGTGGGGTGAAGCCACATGGGGACGTTTCTTCAGGACAGCGGCTGTAATTGTGTTTCCTGAGCTGTAATGAGAAATCAGGAGAGTCTTTCCAGGAACACAATAGAAAAGCCCACAGAAGTAAACAGAACCATGTGACGCCGCGAGGACAGCAAACACCAGAAACTGTACATCTGCTGGAACTGATGACCAGAGGATGCAGACACAACCCACAGGAAAACACACTACCGGGATCTCTAGTAAATACTACAGTGTTTTGAACAATACTATAGTATTTTAAAGTAGCTACCACTCTGTTAGTGAATGCTCCAGCATACTGTAGCATTACCTATAGTGAATTGACAACCTGTAATCAATGCAGTAGTAAACTGTGGTACTATACTGTAGTTCTTGTGTTACCGTAGCGACTGCAGAATGACCAGATTAAGTCAAGTATTTTACAATAGACCTTGTGTCGTAACAGCACAATGCATTCTGGGTGTTTAGGTCAAGGAAGCCTGATTCCTATTGATCTCTATTGATATCATACAGTTGAAGTCAGGATAATTAGGCCCCCTTTGAATTTTATTTTATTTTTTTAATATTTCCCAAATGATGTTTAAGAGAGCAAGGAAATTTTCACAGTATGTCTGATAATATTTTTTCTTCTGGAGAAAGTCTTATTTGTTTTATTTTGGCTAAAATAAAAGCAATTTTTAATTTTTTTAAACCCATTTTAAGGTCAAAATTATTACCCCCTTTAAGCTATATATTTTTTCAAACCACTGTTATACAATAACTTGCCTAATTACCCTAACCTGCCTAGTTAACCTAATTAAACCTAGTTAAACCTTTAAATGTCACGTTAAGCTGAATACTAGTGTCTTGAAGAATATCTAATCCAATATTAGTTACTGTCATCATGTTGCGTTGGCAGGGTTGTCTGTGTGTGTCTGTCTCTCTCTCCCTCTTTTCATCTGCAGGCCCCGCCTTGATCACGCAGATAACATGCCCTGGGATTGGATGAACTAACCCAGGGAGTTCTTTAAAAAGGGAACAACGGGCGTAGAGCGAGAGACTGAAGCCTGGTTTATACTTCTACGTCAAGTGATCGGCGTGACCCACGGCGCATGCAACGCGCGTAGCATACGCGTGCGCTTGACGCAGAAGTATAAATCAGCCTTGAGAGAGCCAGTTTTGTTGGTGTGTTGTTTTTAAGTTGAAGTTATTCCTGTTGCTAAGTTGTTATCGTTGATTGTGTTTTCCGTGTTGTAAACCCATCCTTGTATTGTTGTGTTTTGGTTTGTTTGCGTGTTTGTTTGTTCATTGATAATATTGTATATATATTGTAAATATATAACGCCACACTTTTCTTTATGTAAATATTTTCTCCTGTTTTTGTTTTTAGTCAGATTTTGTATCTTTATTTCTGTTATTTTATTATGTGTAGTAAGTTTCATTTGGGTGTTTAGTTAGTGTGTACTTGTTGTTTATTATTTTTCTGTGGGTTCACTTCGAGGTTGTTGGCTTCACGTTTTTTTTTTTTTTGGGTGATAAAAAGAAAAAGACAAAAAAAAAAGACAAATAAAGAGACCCGATACAAACGGGTCGTAAAAGTGAATCTTATTTGTCAGGTGTTCTTTTATATTGCGGCCTTGACCCTAGACTAGGGTCGTAACATAAAGTGAGGGCTCGTCATTTGTTTTTGTACAGCAAAAACGTTTATTTTGAATCCTTCATGTGGACGCGCGGTGGGTAAGTCATTTCAATTTATTCTTAGTTTGGCTGCTTTCTTTTTGGTGTGGGAAGGAGAAGCGAATAGTGTTAATATGGATTTTAATTCGACTGCCTTCGCACTTTCTCTGAGCGCGGAACAGTTTGATCGCTGCCGCGAGGATGACTTATTGAAAATTGCAGAGTTCTTTAAAATTGTGGTGCCGCATAAGGTATCAAAAAAAAGAATTAAAAGATGTGCTTTATAAAGAATTGCATTTGCTGCGTATACAAAGATAAAATAAATAATTATTAGAAATGAGTTATTAAAACTATTATGTTTAGAAATTGAAAAAATCTGCTCTCTGTTAAACAAAAAATAAACAGGGGGGCTGATAATTCAGGGGGGCTAAAATTTCTGACTTCAACTGTATATTCACTCATCAGCAATGAACTGTAAGTGCTCGTGCTGCAGGTAATGAAGAAAGTCATATATGGAGATGTTTTCTTGTGGCAGCTTGCTGATGCCCTGTCAGTTATGCATAAACATTCATCATTCATTTATTTGATCCGCCTCTGCTTCTCCAGTTCCACTTCACCACAACTGTTATGCACTCAAAAATATACTTATTTATAGTTTTGTTCAATCTACTTATTTAAAATGAGCTGAAACAACACAATTTATGATATTTCATTGGAACAACTTAATTTTTTATGTTCGATTCACATAACGACGAGAAGTTTGGGCTCGGGAGAGCCCACCTGTCCTGCGCAGACGTTTGCAGCTGGATACGTGATGGACGGGTGGGAGAAGTGCCGCGTCCTGTGCCTGGCTGCTCTGTTTCTGAAGGATATTAAAGACATTTACCTATTTGGAACTTTGATAACAGGGTTTCTGCTGATGGGCTTATGCGGGGCCCTGGGGTATCGACGAATGATGAAAGCGGTCAGTGCTGCTCAAAACCCCACCAGGCTGGCCGGCTTGATTGAAGCGCTGATGGGCAGGCTTGCTAATAACCAGACTGCAATATTAGATCGCAAGTTGAAAACATCGGAGTGAAGTTAGCAGCTTTGCAACAAGATTTGGCCAGATCTGGAGACGAGTGATGGACATTAAACATCTGTGAAATTGGCAGGTATTGACCTAAAGTTGAAGTATCTTTCTACTCTTTCGGCTTCACTGTGTTTTCTTTTTTCCTGCCAAACGGCCTCGGCTGGAGGAAAACAACTTCTCCCAGATAGCAAGATAAGGAGACGCTCTGAAATTCCTGATCCCTGTCAAGGACACCTGTTGGACTCTACAGGCTTACGCACACACACAGATACACAGCACGACACTTCCTGGCCCCAATCCAACGCCTTCGTATGCTTTCACCCACTGGAGGGGGTAGGCGGGTCTGTGACCAGCGCCTCCATGGCTGCAGGACCTAATGGCTGCCCGCCCTTACCGGACTATATCCACACCCCCTGTTCCCATCCCCTGTGGCAATGTTATGTCTTGTCGGTGTGTTTTTTTGCTAGATTTTGCTGGATTCCATTTACCTGCATTTCGTTGCCTTGTACTTGTACATGTGTGATGACAATAAATTGAATCTAATCTAATCTAAAAAATAAATCTGTTAAAAGTGTTAAGTTAGCTTAATTGATTTGTGTTGGGGCAACATGAAGGGACTGTGTGGAACCCTGCACTTTTTACAGTGTGGAATGCATATTATGAGCCTCTCAGACACACAATGAGCATTTATAAAGGTTTACACAACAGTTCTGTCTGGTTCTTGAATCTGATTGGCTGATAGCTGTGTGATATTCTGCGAGCAACAGCACTCGTCCAGCCTCTTAACCCTTCACCCTTGTGTATTACTCCGCTCACATACAGCAACAAGCAGAGGACACTCTACACTTTAACAAATATTGCAGCTGTTGGACAACATAATGTACTTTTGAGGCTTTTTAGACAAGAACACAGTTGTTTAGATTGCAAATATGCAGTATATTTATAAGGATAGTGCCTATTTTAAACATTTATCATTTCTGAGAGACAGTGCGTCGACGAAATTAGCCTGTTTTCAAAATTTCGAACTACAGCTGATCAAATCGGTACTAAACAGGTAAATGACTTTCTAAGTCGATCTCTCTCTTTTGTATGTTGTAGTGCTGTATTTATCTCCCAATTGTAACAGAGAAATACTGGGAAATCTCTGTAGACTGATGGCATTTCATGCCGTTCAGCCTTATAATCTTAAAAAGTGGGCAAAATCAGCTGTTTTGTCATCACTATAGACTATAGCTTCTTTCTCCGATCAATTTTTGAAGGCCCACCTGAGTTTGAAGTAATCAACAGGAGAAAGTGCATTACTTAGATCATTTAAATAAAGCATATTACTAATAAAATCCTAAAATCCTAGTATAATATTGAGTGTTTTTAGCTATCTTGCGGCCCACCTGCAGGATCGCTGAGGCCCACCGGTTGAGAATCCCTGCGCTAGAGAATCATTCAAACACTAGCTCTACAGTGACGTTGGTGGATGAGCAGTGGTTTCTGCTGTTCTGATGTCAGCTGCAGATGTGAATGAATGGCGTAAGAAAGTAGTTCCTCATACAAAAGGGTTTTAAGACTCTCCGTGTTTGATTTTCCTTATTTTATATACACGATTGTGCCGTTGAACTGTTGTATAAACGCAATATCACATGAGTAGCAGTGCAATATGGCTGTGTATCGTCACTGCTGGGACGCTAAGCTGGGCACGCTTCCCACCAGTGCCAATATATAGCCACATCGCACTGCTACGAGTGTGATATTGCTCATATATGCACATTAGTACATTTCATTTGAGTGTTTGTGAGGTTTATTACTATAAAACAGTCATTTTTTTCTGTTGTTTTCACTGGTTTAAACTAACCGCTCCTGCGTTTGTCCACAAACATGGCCGACGGCAACTTACCGTGATGTAGATTCATGAGCTCTACAGTATGTAGTACACTACAGTGTTTAATATAAATTACTAGTGTTTTTCCATGTGTGAATGCTGATGAATTTAACCAGGTCATTTCCTGTTTGTGATGATCAGTGCAGCGGTTTAAAGCATCATGAAAATATTCAAGGTAAAAGATTAATCATAAAAGGCTTTATTGATGTGTGTGTGTGTATGTGTGTGTATGTGTGTGTGTGTGTAAAAAATCACAAGTTGTGTTGAGTTCTGAGTTATCGATGTGTGTTTTTATGTATGTATTTTGGAATGTGTGTGTGTGTGTGTGTGTCAGGCCGTGTCGTCCTCTTCCTCTCTCTTCATCTGCTCGATCAGTCTCTTTCTCTCTTCAGCTTGTCTGAGTCTCATGAGAACCACACTCTCGTAGTCGCGTTCAGTGCGCAGGCAGCTCTGCAGACACACACACACACACACACACACATTTTAGATTGTTATTATTATTGTTATTGTTATTATTGTTAAGGTCACGAGTGGTTGTTTACGCATTTCACTGCATATCCCAGACTGTATATGTGAGAAATAACATTTAAATTGGAACACACACACACACCTCACGTTAATACAAACACCCAATGGCCCGCTTCCACTGGGTGGTACAGTACGGGTTGGTGCGGGTCACCTTTATCAGGCTTGCGTTTCCACTGCTAAAAGGGTACCAATAGTGGTGTGCGACAGACAGTTTCAGTCGACGTCATTCTCACTCGAGGAAATGTCTACAGTAAAGCTGTACGGGTCGTTCACATATCATATGAGAAGCACCTCTCACAACACAGATGCTTCATAAACACAAATACTATAAATGTTTATTACTAACCTTATGAACAGGATTTGATTATAACAACGATAGTGTGAAATAGCCTACTGTAACGTCTGTAATTACTTAAATAAATAAATAAATGAACATATATGAACACATACAGACTCTTACAGTCTCTGATGTGTTACCAACTACAGATAAACTACACACAGCAAACATTTAGTCCTTATTTAGGTTCAAAAACAACACAAAATATAGCCTATAGTCAGTGAAAACCTCTCATCTGTGTCTTCAGTCTTCATCAGCACATGTAGTCTCTGTTAGACTACGTTCACACTGCAGCCAAATGTGGCCTGAATCTGATTTCCCCCCCTCATGTGACTCAGGTGATGACCGTGTGAACAGCCCAAACCGCATGGAATCTGATCTTTTCAGGTCAGATCTGTGCTACTTTCATATGTAGTCTTAAATCAGACACAGATCTGATGTTTTGTAATGCGACTGCAGTGTGAACGCTTATGTCGGATTCCATGTGCCTTTTACATAATGTTCGAGCGAAATGGGTCATCATTCTGTGCTGCAGACATCCTCTACTCCTCAGCAGCACAGTAGAATAGCACACATGGTGATTACTTTACCACAGAAAGTTGGTTGTTCATCTTGAAAAAGATTTTGAAGGCAAAACTAGTGCTTGTTAATGACTGGGACACGGGTTGATCGCGAAGGTGAAGAGTATTGTGCGTGTTGCGAATAGGGGATCCGTGTGCAAAGGAGGGAGAACTTTCTCTCAGAGAGAAAAAAGGGCAGGTGCTCGAGCACCCAAACCCCACTTCTGCACGTGTCTGCTGTTTATAACGAAGTAAAATGAAATGCAAACGGAGATAAAACAACTCTGCCTTCACAGTTCAGTCTGTGGCTGCTCATTAACCCTTGATGAGTTCACTACACCGGTGGTCAAACAAACGCGCACCGCGATAGTCATAAATCACAAATGATCAGTGTTTTCAATCACAAGTGACTTATTTTAGATTTCATATGCCGAAATACACATTAGTAGTAGCAGAACAATCATTTACAGTTCATCAAATACACCACGGTTGTCTGTGAAAAGAGTAATAATCATAAGCATGATCTGATAACGTGCTTACTTCATACAGTATACACATTGTGTGCATAATTAGACATTCTGTGCTGTCCGTAACTCTACTTTTGCGCATGCGGGTCAGTTTAGGAACAGGATCTGTTCACACTGCAAAAGTTAGACTTTACACACCTGAAACTTGTCTATAGCACTTGTTCACTGCTGCTCTTATAGTTGTGTAAATTGCTTCCTTGTCCTCATTTGTAAGTCGCTTTGGATAAAAGCGTCTGCTAAATGACTAAATGTAAATGTAAATTAAAATCTGATATTGGCCACATTTATAAGAGCAGTGTGAACAGCCGTGCAAAAAAATCAGATCTGAGAAAAAAATCTGATTTGAGCACTAAGCCTGGCAGTGTGAACAAATAAACTTCGGGTGAGAGGTTGATGTGACTTTTTCATTAGATGCCAACAATAACATGCAGCATAATAGAGTTGACAATATCATTGCACTGCTGCAGTCATGGTACAGCAGTAAAGTTATTTGATTATTACACCAGAATGAGACATATCAGCTTAAAAATACAGCAACTTTTCATTTTCTGTTGATCATAGTAAAGGATGCAACTACCGGCCTGGTTCAGACTACATGGAGCACATTGAGATCAGCAGGTTTCAGAAAGCTGACTCAGATCTCCTGCACGGAGCGGTTCTGGGTCATTGCTGTGTTTTGGGTCATTGGTGCTGATTCAGACTCATTCCAGCATTAGATCACAGATAAACACTGCGAGCGCTGCTTTCATTGCAGAAACATCTCAGGAATCACTCACAGCGCTGCTGAGGCTCAGCATTTTATTCAGGCTGCGTAATACAAAGCAAATGAAATAAATGAGTTTTCCCCAAGTAATAGACAGATTATTATAACATGTTTAGCTTTTTTACTTTAGAATTTCATATGTAAGTTTATGTGTTGCTGGTCATTTTTTAAACTGGGTTAAAACAGTTTAACACAAATATTTAATATGATAATATTTTATATTTTAACATTATATTATTATATTTGATCATTTATAGTATTAGTGTGTTATATTTTATACTACTATAATGAAGGAATAAGTGGCTGACAGAATGAATGACTGAATGACAATGAATGAATTACTAAATGACTGACTAAATGAATGACAGAATGAATGAGTGACAGAATGAATGAACAAATGACTGAATGAATGAGTTACTGAATGGATGGATGGCTGAATGAATGAATTAATGAGTGACTAAGTGAATGAATTACTAAATGAATGACTGAGTGACTGAATGAATGAGTAATTGGATGACTGAATAACTGAAAGAATGAGTGATTGAATAAATGAACGACTGAATGAGTGACTGAAAGAATGTCTGAATAAATGACTGAGTGAATGACTAAGTAACTGAAGGAATGAACGAATGACTGACTGAATGAGTGACTGAATGAATGACTGACTGAATGACTGAGTTACTGAATGAATGACTGAGTGACTGAATGAATTACTAAATGAATGAATGAATAAACGACTGAGTTACTAAATGAACGAATGACTGAATGAACAAATAATTGAACGAATAAATGAGTGACTGAATGAACAAATAATTGAACGAATAAATGAGTGACTGAATGAACAAATAATTGAACGAATAAATGACTGACTCAATCACTGAATGAATTACCGAGTGACTGAATGACTGAATAAATGAATGACTTAATGAATGAGTGACTGAATGAATGACTGGCTGAATGACTGAGTTACTGAATGAATGACTGAGTGACTGAATGAATTACTGACTGAATGAATGAATGACTGACTGAATGATAAACTGAATAAATGAGAGACTGAATGAATGAATGAATGATTGGATGGATGAATGAAATCTTAAATGAATTAATAAAGAAAAGTTACAAAGAGCAGAACAAATTGATAAAGTATAAAATTCTTTGCTCAATGAATCAATGACTGACATGAAGGAAAGGAATGAATGAATGAATGAATGAATGAATAGTGGGTCAGATGATGCGTCATGCATTGAGTAAATGTAAACAGGCTTGTCTGTTCTGAGCGTGTCTGAGAAAGAGGAAAAGAAGACTATCTGCATCTGGAAGAGATGAATGAGTCTCACATACACACCACAGAAAGAGAGAGAGAGAGACAGAGAGAGAGAGAGAGAGAGAGAGAGAGAGAGAGAGAGAGAGAGAGAGAGAGAAAAGCAGGGCATTCCGGAAGGACGGATCCATTATCATTCCAGATCCATGAGCTCAGGCTTCATCTCCACCTAACCAGCAAATATCACGCAAGCTCACTTCAGTCAATAAACAACACTGCGTCTTCAATAAACCACATACAAACGAACTCTCGGATTTACAGACACACTGAAGGCACAGGGGCTGAACTGACTCCATCATCACAGAAGAGGCCAGTTCAATGAAACGCTGCTGGTTTATACTGTATGCATCTGTCAATAGGCAAAAATAAAAAGCATCGCAGAAAAGATCATGATGGAAATGAAAAACTGCAGCACAAAAATGAAACGCATTACAATAAAGAAAAATTTATCACAAAAGAATGAATGCAATACAGTGAAAAATAAAAATCCACATGAAAAAGTATCAATGCACCAAGAAACAATGCAATGCATCAAGAAAAGTGCATCACAAAAATAAAAATGCTTAATAAAACAAAACTAATGCACCAGAATAAAGCAAATGCATCATAAAAAACAAAAATACATCACAAAAAATAAAAATGCTTCACAAAAAATGTAAAAATGCTTCATAAAACAAAACTAATGCACCAGAATAAAGCAAATGCATCATAAAAAACAAAAATACATCACAAAAAATAAAAATGCTTCACAAAAAATGTAAAAATGCATCATAAAAAATAAAAAAGCATCATAAAATATGCATCACAAAGCATTATGTATCAAAATGACAATGCATCCTGTAAAAATAAAATGTATTATAAAAAATAAAAATGCATCACAAAAAATTAAGGGTCATGAAAAAAAGCATCCTGACATATAAAAATGCTTCATGAAACAAATAATAAAAATGTAACACACACTAAATAAAAATTATCCAAAAAATAAAATGCATTGCAAAAAAATGAGTCCCAAAATAGAAATGCATCATAAAAAAATTCATTACAAATGCATTACAAAAATAAAAATGCTTCATGAAACAAAACTAATGCATCAGAAAAAAATTATAATGCATCGTGAAAATAAAAACGCATCACAAAAAATTCAAATGCATCAAAAAAAGTAAATGCATCACTTGAAAATAGAAATGCATCATAAAAAGTAACAAAAATAATGCATTAAAATGTCAATGCATCACTTAAAAATGAAAAAAAAAAAATGTATCATAAAAAATTTACAGAATCTACAAAAAACTGCATCCTGAAATTTAAAAATAAATAAATAAAATAAAAAATGTATGCCAAAAATAAAACGCCTCATAAAAAAATTCAAATGCATCCTGAAATGTAAAAATGCTGGAAACAATAAAATAAATCACAAAAAATAAAAATGCTTCATGAAACAAAACTAAAGCAAAACTTAAACCAAATGCATCACGTAAAATAAAAATGCATCATACAAAATTAAAAGGATCAAGAAAAAATGTATACTGAAATGTAAAATTGCTTCATGAAACAAAATAAAAATGCAACACAAAAAAATTTAAATGCATCACAAAAATAAAATGCATGGCGAATAAAACACAAAAATTCGAATGAATCACAAAAATTAAAAATACTTCATGAAACAAAACTAATGCATCAGAAAAAAATTATAATGCATCATAAAAAAAATAAATGCATCACTTGAAAATAGAAATGCATCATGAAAAAGTAACACAAAAAATAATGCATCACAATTTCAATGCATCACTTAAAAATGAAAAAAAATCATAAAAAATACATTTAGATTTTTATTTAAAATGCATCGTGAAAAAAATATATCACAAAAAATAATGCATCACAATTTCAATGCATCACGTAAAAATAAAAATGCATCGTAAAAAATAATAGTGCATCACAAAAAATTAAGGATCAAGAAAAGAAAGCATCTTTAAATGTACAAATGCTTCACGAAACAAAAATAAAAATGCAACACAAAAAAATAAAAATGCATCACAAAAAATGTATCCCATAATGCATTGAAAAAAATTCATCCCAAAAAATAGAAATGCATCATAAAAAAATTTAAATGCATCCAGAAATGTATAAATGCTTGAAACAAAAATGCATCACAAACATAAAAAATGCTGCATGCAACAAAACTAAAGCATAAGAACAAAATTATAATGCATCATGAAAAATAAAAATGCATCACAAAAAAATAAAAACTGCATCACAGAAAAAGATCAAGAAAAAAAAATGCATCCTAAAATGTAAAAAATGCTTCATGAAACAAAAATAAAAATTGCAACATAAAAAATAAAAATTGCAACATAAAAAATAAAAATTGCAACATAAAAAAATGCATCATAAAAAATTTAAATGCATCATAAAAAAATTTGAATGCATTACAAAAAAAGTAAATGCTTCATGAAACAAAACTAATGCATCAGAAAAAAAATCTAATGCATCATGAAAAATAAAAATGAATAACAAAAAATAAAAATGCATCCTAAAATAAAATGCAGTACAAAAAAATGCATTATAAAAAATTCAAATGCATCCTGAAATGTAAAAGTGCAACAAAATGAACCGCAACAAATCAAAATGCTTCATGAAACAAAACTAATGCATCAGAAAAAAATGCATCACAAAAAATCAAATGCATCAAAATTTCAAAGCATCACGCAAAAATAAAACTAACATGCATCACAAATAATAAAACACATCCCAAAAGTACAAAACACTCAACATCATCACATAATCACCACCTTTAACTCATCACAGGGCCTTTCCCAGCATTCAGCGAATCATGAGTTTGAGCAGCCTGATCTCACGAGAAAACGTAAGTATTTTACGTTTTGTCAGTTTAGTGGCTAATTCATATGAGTTCATACGAGTTCAGTCGAACGAAATTGTATGATTTTAAAAAGGAGGCGTGGCACCTAACCCCGCCCCTAAACCCAACCGTCATTGGGGGATGAGCAAATCGTACTAAATTGTACAAATTAGATCGTACGAATTCATACGAATTAGCCACTAAATCAAAAAGTTACGAATTGCCGTGAGATTGTGTTGGTTTGAGTGTTTATGAATGTGTGTGTGTGCATGCATGTGTCGACATGTAGATATCTGTAAGACATAACAGGGCTGAACCACAGAAAGTAAACAACACACACACACTCACTCTGTCTCTGTTTCTCTCTCTCACACACACACACACACAGACAGAAGTGACATCATGACTGCTCGACGGCTGAATCATCTGCTAAACTGTGACATCTTGTCTCATGATTTCAGACTCATCTGTGAGGATATTTCCGGAAAAGCCAAAGCAGAAAAGCCAAACTCACAATATGACTATATGCACATTATTAATTTTTTACACTGTATAGGTGGGCCAAGATTATAGAGACAGTCATAATGTTACAGAAGATTCTATTTGAAATAAACGTTGTTCTCTTGAGCTTCCTATTGATCTGCGAATCCTTCAAAATTAAACACATCAGTTTCTACAAAGATATGGAGCAGATTGTTAAAGCATCTTGCAAATGTTATGTTGAATTTTTGTTCAATTACAGGAATAAATTACATTTCAGCAAATAATCAGAGAGAAAACTTCTAATATTTTAAAACTATATATTTTTTGCATAATAATGCTTCATTCATTAATAAAATAATTACTTAATAAATAATAAATGATTGAATAAAATGATTAAATTAATAAATGAATAATTAAATGAAAGAATTATTGATTAAATGAATGAATGAATAACAATGAATGATTAACAGAACGAATGAATGAGTACAACAACGAATGAATGACTTTATGAATGAATGGATTAAATCAATGAATTAATGAATGATTAAATGAATGAATGACCAAAATGGAAGAATAAATGATTAAATGAATATATCAATGATGATTACATGAATAAATGAATAAACGAATTATTAAACGAATGATTACATGAATGAATGAATGAATGAATAAATTGATGAATTAATGAATGCATGACTAAATTAATGAATGATGAAATTAATTAAATGATCAAATGATAGAATGAATGATTAACTGAAGCAATGAATGAATGAATGAATGAATGAATAAACGAATGATCAAATAAAAGAAGGAATGATCAAATGAATGAATGGATGATTAAACAAAGGTATTGATGATTAAACAAAGGAATTGATGATTGAACCAATGAATGATCAAATGAATGAATAAATGATCAAATAAAGAAATGAATGATCAAGTGAGGGAATTATTAAATTAAAGAATTAATGAATGAATGATTAAATAAATGATCAAATTAATAAATGAATTAATGAGTAAATTAATGAATGAATGACTTAATGAATGAATGATCAAATAAAGAAATGAATGATCAAATGAATAAATGAATGATCAAAAAATTAATAAATGGTCAAATAAAGAAATGGATGATTAAATTAAGGAATGAATGAGTGAATGATTAAATGAATGAATTATTGAATAATTAAACAAATGAATTGATGATTAAACGAATAAATGATTAAATGAACTAATTAATGATCAAATGAATTAATAAATGATCAAATGAAGGAATTAATGATCAAGTGAAGGAATAAATTATTAAATTAAGGAATGAATAAATGAATGATTAAATAAATGCATGATCAAATGAATATATGAACGATTGAATGATTGAATTAATGACTAATGAATGAAATGAATGATCAAATAAAGAAAGGAATAATCAAATGAATAATTGAATGAATGAATGGTCAAATGACAGAATGATCAATTTAATTAATAAATGGTCAAATAATGAAATGAATGATTAATTGATGATTAATTGATTGAATAAATGAGTGAATGATTAAAGGAATGAAGGAATAAACAAACGGTCAAATGAAGGAAGGAATGGTCAAATGAAAAAAATTGATGATCAAATGAAGGAATGATCAAATGAATAAATAATTTAATGAATGATCAAATGAAGGAATGAATGATCGAATGAAGGAATGAATGAATGAATGAATGAATGAATGATCAAATGAATGAATGAATGAATCATTCAATTAATGAATGAATGACCAAATGAATGAATGATCAAATAAAGATATGAATGATTGAATGAATGATCAAATGAAGAAACTGATGATTAAATGGAAAAATGAATGAAGAAATGAATGAGTGAATGGTCAAATGAAGAAATTAATGAATTAATTATTAAATGAATGAATGATCAAATGAATTAAAGAAAGATCAAATCAAGAAATGGATCATTAAATGAAGGAACGAATGATTAAATAATGAATTATTAAATGAATGAATGAGTTAATTAATGATTAAATAAATGAATAAATGAATGAATGAATAAATTAATGAATGAATGATCAAATGAAGGAAGAAATTATCAAATGAAGGAATGAATGATTAAAAGAATGAATAATTAAATTAATGAATAATTAAATAAATGAATGATCAAATGAATTAATAAATAATCAAATGAAGGAAGGAATGATGAAATGAAGGAATGAATGAATAAATGAATGAATGAATAAATGATTAAATGAATGATCAAATAAATTAATGATCAAATGAAGGAATGAATGACCAAATGAATAAATGAATAAAATAATGATCAAATAAATTACTAAATGATCAAATGAAGGAATGAATGACCAAATGAATGAATGACTAAAAGAATGATCAAATAAATTACTAAATGATCAATGAAATGAATGAATGACCAAATGAATGAATGGATGATTAAATGAATGAACAATCAAATTAATTAATAAATCGTCAAATAAAGAAATGGATGATTAAATGAAGGAATGAATGAGTGAATGATTAAAGAATTGAATGAATGAACAAACAGTCAAATGAAGGAAGGAATGATCAAATGAAGGAATAAATGATTACATGAAGGAATTAATGATTAAGTGAATGAATGAATTATTAAATGAATGAATGGATGATTAAATGAATGAATGAATCAATCTACAAAAATGTAACCACTTTCCAGTTTTGTCTTTTCCAAAACCTAGTGTTTTGCCTACATAGACCACATTTAAACATCGTAATTCTATCCCATAATGCACCGCAATGCGCTCCGTTTTCAAACGCATGGAGAAAAGAAATGACTGAACCTCTACTGCATTTACTGAGCTGTTTGAATCTGCCTGTGAAGAAAACACAACAGAAACAACATGAAGTTCAGCGCTGAGCGGCAGATATTTCATCATGATCACTTATAGGATTGTTTAGCGGAGCGATTAAGAGTGAAAACCCAAGATGAAAACCGGTAATTAGACAAAAGCAGCCGCAAGAGCTCTTTCAATTTCCCAGAAAACATCAGGCAACAAGAACAAATCTGCTCACGACACCACCGCAGAAACCAGAGCCTGGAGCACACTCAACTATCTGCAGCTCTCAGACACGAGGCCAAAGCAATCAAGAGCAGGAATGATGTGGAAGTGGCTTCAGTGTGTGTTTGGCAGAGAAAAAGCATTAGGAACAATGAAAATGGATCATAAAGAAGCAAAATGCATCACAAAATACAAAGCCCTCGACAACAAAATATAACCACTACCCTGAACTCATCAGGGGGCTTTTCCTAAAATGCAGTGCTAGCCAATAGATTATGAGTTTCAGTGTATATGAGTGTGTGTGCGTGCGTGTGTGTGTGTGTGTGTGTGTGTGTGTGTGTAGCAAGTTGTTATAAACTAGCCTAGGCTATTCTCTGTTGTTATAAACTAGTCTAGAGCACCACCTGTAATAAACTAGCCTAGGGTGCTGACAGCAGTTAAAAGCTAGCCTAGATCACCGTCTGTGGTTAAAAACTAGCCTAGAGCGCCATCTACTGTTTAAAACTACTCTAGAGCACCATCTACTTTTTAGTCTAGAGCACTGTCTGCAGTTTAAAACTAGCCTAGAGCATCATCTGCTGTTAGAAACTAGCCTAGAGTGCCATCTACTGTTTAAAACTAGCCTAGAGTGCCATCTACTGTTTAAAAGTAGCCTAGAGTGCCATCTACTGTTTAAAACTAGCCTAGAGTGCCATCTACTGTTTAAAAGTAGCCTAGAGCATCGTCTGCTGCTATAAATTAGCCTAGAACACCTTCTGATGATGAAAACTATCCTACAGCGGCATCTCCTGTTATAAACTAGCCTAGAGCAACATCTGTTATTATAAACTAGCCTAGAGCGTCATCTGTTATTATAAACTAGCCTAGAGCGCCGTCTGCTGTTCAAAACTAGCCTAGAGTGCCATCTGCTGGTTTAAACTAGCCTAGAGCGCCATCTGCTGTTCAAAACTAGCCTAGAGTGCCATCTGCTGTTATAAACTAGCCTAGAACGCCATCTGCTGTTATAAACTAGCCTAGAGCGTCGTTTGATGTTCAAAACTAGCCTAAAGCTTAATCTGGTATTCTCAACTAGCTATTCTCAACTGGCCTAGAGCACCATCTGCAGTTATAGACTAGCCTAGAGCGCCATCTAATATTATAAACTAGTCTAAAGTGGCATCTGCTGTTAAACACTAGAGCACTATCTGCTGTTAAAAACTAGCCTACAGCGCCATCTGCTGGTCAAAACTAGCCTAGAGCACCATCTGCTGTTTTAAACTAGCCTAGAGCACCATCTGATGGTCAAAACTAGAACAACGTCTGCTGTTATAAACTAGCCTAGAGCATTGTCTGATGGTCAAAACTAGCCTAGAGCATTGTCTGATGGTCAAAACTAGCCTAGAGCACCATCTGCTGTTATAAACTAGCCTAGAGCACCATCTGCTGTTATAAACTAGCCTAGAGCATCAGCTGTTATTATAAACTAGCCTAGAGCACCATCTGCTGATTATCAAAAAGCCTAGAGCGTCATCTGATGGTCAAAACTAGAACAACGTCGGCTGTTATAAACTAGCCTAGAACGTTGTCAGATGATCAAAACTAGCCTAAAGCATCGTCTGCTAGTCAAAACTAGCCTAGAGCACCATCTGCTGTTATAAACTAGCCTAGAGCACCTTATGCTTATATAAACTAGAGCGCTGTCTGCTGTTTTCAACTAGCCTAGAGTGCAGTCTCCTGTTAAACACTAGTCTAGAACGCCATCTGCTGTTTAACACTAGCACAGAGCGACATCTGCTGTTCAAAACTAGCCTTGAGCTCCATCTGTTGTTATAATCTAGATGCCTTATATGTGCAATGCATTCCGACAATCTCAGAAATAATCCTCAAAACACAATGCACTGATTTATCGCCCCAGCATTAATGTTTGGCCGTGGCTGCATTTTGATAATGTGTTCGGATGAAATCAGTTCAGAAACTCTTGAGCTCCAGCACTGTATAAACGTTATGATGAAGAGCTGATGTTTGCTTTATGTGAATGTTTGCACATGTGGAGAAAGACCTGCTCTTTTGAGAGAACGGCGACCCTTTGTTTATTGGACGTGTTTGAAAGGAGAAAACCCTCTGAATCTGGCAGACGCAGGGAACATTTGACGATCATTTCTTGTTGTTTGGAGGAAAAGCAGTGCTTCCCTTAAGTCCACTGAGGCCATTTTCAAATGAAGAGACAATTATTTAATAAATGAAGTGAACAAGTCATCGATCCTGGAACACAACTAGAGGCCACACAACCACTGTTGGAAAGAATGGTGAAATCCAGACTACATCAAAGTCTTTCCCAGTAACTGTAGTCTGTGACTGGATTTTGTAATGACTGGAAATATGCCTACAGATGATTGGCTTTGGTTCATAGAATCAGTAACTATAAAAATGTTAACCCTGTGCTGCTTTCTCTAACATTAGAACATTTTCTCCATTGGATGTTTTGGGAGGGATGAATAGATGGATGGTTTTGGGAGGGATGGATTGACGGTTTTGCGATGGATAGATGGTTTTGGAGGGATGAATGGTTTTGAGAAGGATGGATGATTGGTTTTGAGAGGAATGGATGGTTTTGGGAGGGATGGATAGATGGATGGTTTTGGAAGGGATAGATTGATGAATAGGTGGTTCTGGGAGAGATTGTTGGATGGTTTTGGGAAGGATGGATGAATGGTTTTGAGAGGGATGGATGGTTTTGGGAGGGATGAATGGATGAATAGATGAGTGGTTTTGGGAGGGACGGCTGGATTGATGGTTTTAGTAGGGATGGATGGTTTTGAAAAAGATGGATGGGTGGATGGATGGTTTTGGGATGGATGGTTGGATGATTTTGAGAAGAATGGATAGATGGTTGGATAAATTGTTTTGTGAGGGAGGGATGGATGAATGGATGGGTGGATTTGGGAGGGATAGATGGATGGTTTTGGGAGGGATGGATGATGGTTTTGGGAGAGATGGATTGATGGATGGATGGATTTTGGGAGAGACAAATGGATAGATGGTTTTGGGAGAGAGGGATTGATAGATGGAAGGTACTGGGAAGGATCAATGGATGGTTTTTGGGAAGGATGGATTGATGGATGGATGGTTTTGGGAAGAATGGATGGATGATTTTAGGGGGGATGTATGGATGGATGGTTTTGGGAGAAATGGATGGATGGTTTTGAGATGAATGGATGGATGGATTTGGAAGAGATAGATGGAAAGTTTTGGGAGGGATGGATACATGGTTTTGGGAGAAATGGCTGGATGGTTTTGAGATGGATGGTATTGGGACAAATGGATGGATGGTTTTGGAAAGGGAAGGGTGGAAAGTGGGATGGATGGATGTTCTCATTTAGAACATAGCATTTCCCAATAGTTATATTCTATTGCATGTCTAAAACCTCCTAAACTATCTTCTCTGAAGTCCCAAAATAAACCGTAAGTCCCCTAGACGAATAAGCCTTGCCTGGACTTGAGTTTCAATTCAAAGATGGATAAAACACTAGCAAATAAATCAACATTTCCATCCAACGAGAAACACAAGAGAATAAATCATCACTTCCTGCTAAACCGGCACAGATATCACTGAGAGAAGTGGAGTTTGCTGCACTGTTGGGATTCTCCACTGTGGTGTTTGTTCTCCTCTAATAAATGAGTTGCACCTCAGAAGTCGAAGACAAAACGCAATGAACGCGGTGGCTTTTGGAGGTGTGAGACGTGAGCGCAGACAGATGTTCAGTTATGGAGGGAATAATAATAGAAGAAGAATAATACTGAAGCACTGTGATGACGGACTGACAGAGGGCTGAGGTCTTTTACTATCAGCACAACATTTCACATCTGACACAATGGAAAGCTGGAAACACGGAGAGCTGCAGACCAACATTAATGACACAAAGACCCTCACACACACATTTATATATGTCAGATCATCTGTTATCTGTCAAATTTATAGCAAAAACAATCAATGAATGTGATTTTAACATTCCTCAATGAAATGTACCTTATCTCTGTATTTACTGCGAAACAATATAGTTTTTATTATTTATTTCTCATTATAAATATATGTTCACTTCTTCTTGTTGTACTGATGAATAGCTAGTGTCTACACAGTGATGGGTGTGAAAGCAGGAATGGCTGCATGTCACCAGAGCTTGTGTAACGGTGGAGCGCCAGTACATACATGTCCAGAGCTGTCATTACAACATAACTTCAGCTAAAAAAACAACACAGGAAAGCGGAACGAGACACAATGACATGAGGATTAGTAACGGCTCTGATGGAGACACACACTCAGGTGAAGCTGAAGTTACGTCACACACTCAGGGTGGAGACTTCACCTGTTTGACAATCTCTGGACTTTAACACTCGCGCTCTGACACGGACTCTGCGCTGGAGTATTAAGGAGAACTTCATATCGACAGCTACTTCTGGCATTTCTGAATGAGAAGTTAAGGCTTGTATGAAGGTAAGATTACCGAGCCGACTGGAGCAAAGACCGCAGCACTGATTTTACATTTAAATTCTTACCTCTTATTTTCTATAGCAATTATTTTCCAATATATCTTTGAATGTTCAAGTTTATCTGTATATTGCTTTGTACAATAATTATTGTTTCAAAGCAGCTTTACAAAATTAAAATTAAGTTAAAGCTACAATCAAATTAAAGTTATTATATACAGACCTGTTTAACCTGCAGTTGTATAGCATACTGAAGATATCTGTGTACATGTTTAATGAAGTTTTATTTTATCTCATATTTTATTTCTATTATTATTTTACTATTTTATATTAAGTTCTTATTGATAATCATTGTAAGGTATTTCTTATTGATACTCTTTTTAAGGTCACGGGCGGTCATATAAGCATTTCACTGCATATGTGTGTGACTGTGTATGGGAATAATAGAGTTTAAATTTGATTAGAATTTTTTATTTACCTCTCGATCAACATTATTGATAATATATTTACTATTAAATGTTTTTTTTATTCTGGAGAAAGTCTTTTTTTATTTAGTTTGGCTGGAATAAAAGCAGTTTTCAATATTTTAAAAATCATTTTAGGCTCAACATTTTAGCCTTTTTAACCACTGAAACTACCAATTCATTGCTCAGACTGACACTTCATGAGACATCCACTGTTATTATATGGCACTGCTTTTATATGAAGGTTTAAAACACAGTATTAACTCATAATTAACTCAAAAATTGCTCTGGTACTTCCAAAATTAAATATTTATTATTAGTAGTAGTATTGGTAACACTTTATTTTGATGGTCCATTTAAGTATTAGTAGCTTGTCTGCTTAAAATCTGTTGATACTGAGATTCAACAGACATTTAACTGACTATAAGAAGCTTTGCGAGTACATATCAACTTACACTAACCCTCACCCCAACCTAACAGTCTAGTTATAATCTAATGAGAATTAGTTGGCATGTAGATGCAATGTAGCTTAAATTCAACAAACGAACCATCAAAATAAAGTGCGACCATTTTTTTTTAACCATTTTTCACATTTTTTCGCTTTTGAATTGCATGATGGAAGCTATATTATTTTCACCAGCAACATCTGATGTTCAAAAGATTGAAAAAGTGACCTTTTTAATAGTTTAAAGTGCTATATTGCCTGGGTTGGTGATGTAAACTATGTTACAAAAACCTGGTAGCAGGTTATTTTCAGACTTAAATATATAAATATATTGTTTCAAACTCATAAAACGTCAATAAAAGTCACCGTTGAGTTGACTTTTCAACATAAAAAATGGACAGAGAAAAGATCAACACCCCATAATGCAATACACAACAGGAAATGAACAGAAAAAACAGTCACGAAATCACGAAATATGACTCCTGTTAATTAAAGGATATTTTTTACAGTATATTATGAATATCTTCAAAGTAAAAACACAGTTTCTAATCAGCAGAATCAGCATATTCAAGTTCTTTTCCGGAAGCAAATACGGCTGAATAGTACAAAAGCAAATAATTGTAGTTTACATGCTATTGTTTGTATTGTGGAAATATCAATGAAACCAGATGACGGTATTATGGGAATCGCTCTGTTCAAGCTGTACAAGTCTCGTCATGTTCGCAGAAACTGCTTCAGATGTGGGTGTGAGTACAGTAAATGCACACCTTTACAGGTAAACATGCACAGAAGGTTTAAAACATTACATCATGATAAAAAGCAAGATAACTTTTCATCACAATAAAAAAATGGTCCTTTTTATTAAAAATGATTATTTTTTCCATCTTGATTTAAATGAATACTTTTTTAATTAATTAATTAATTTAACCCGTGTGTGCTGTTGGGGATGTTTCCAGCAGGCTGGGGTGATTTTGAGGCTTAATTTGACACAAATTTCTTTCTGTTTCAGCAAATGGAGTGATTTTTCTTTGCTGACAAATCTTATTTTGACACATATTTCAGAAAAATGCATTGAAAATGAGCAAAAATTCAACAATACACTGGCCAAATTGACTCCCCTTTGGTTATGTTGGGCTGTTTTTGCTCCATTGACTTCCATTATAATCTGATTGCAAAGCCATGACAGCATATAATCATGCATTCTTGATTATTGCTGGTTTTCTCTGTTGAGATGTACAATTTGTCAGTTTTACTGTTGATCATCAGCACATTTACCTTGATATGTCTGAGAATATCAAAATAACACGCATATTATAATTTGTTGTTATACTCCATATAAAAGACAGACACTTTTTTGCAAAGGGTTAATGCTGCCAACTGATGATTAACAGTAAAAATAACACACTTTACCTCTTCCCAACAGGGAAAACCAGCAACAATCAAGAATGCATGATTATATGCTGCCATGGCTTTGCAAACCAAAAAATGTGATTATAATAGAAGTCAATAGGGCAAAAACAGCACCAACATAGCCAAAGGGGAGTCAATTAGAACAATGCACAAGGGTTAAACACTTGGAAAAAAGTTATTAATGATGTTGATGAATTAAATGATGTTGATAGATTCACTACATTAATGCATGCTCTTGTGAATGAAACATAAACAGCGGTTCACTTTTTAAGTAATACAAATGTTAGTAGTGCTATTTATGCATAATAAAGCATGCAAATACATGTAAAATAGATGCCAATAACAGCAAAAGAATTTTCATTAGATGCATTAGTCCAATGGTTCCCAACCTTTTTTTGCCTGTGACCCCCTTTCCCCCCGGAAAATATTGTAAGGCCAACCAAATATTGAAAATATAAGGCCAACCTCCATGCTTATTACTATATCTAGATATGTTTATGCACAAATAATAGCATAATGTAAAACATAAAAGCTAAACATCAGTAGGCTATTTATATTGGGTACACCTATTGGGGATGAGTTGGCTGCAAACGTCTTATTCATTTGAACGGCCTCATGCATTCGGTAGCAAGAACTTTGGTGCAGATAATGCACTGTGGCTGGGTCAGGAACTCTTTGCTTTGAGAAAATGGAATAAAACCATAGTTCAGGTAACTATCTTAATGTTTCCAGTCTTGCTGTGACCCGAAATCACATGCTTCCTCAGCTGGGTCCAGTATGCTTGGGTCATTACTATTAGTACTGTTTTTTTTGTGGAGGACGAATTACAAATTGTCCATTTTTTGGTCTGTTAGGGGATAGAATGAACTGGCAACATGATCGTTCTCCTAATGCAGAGTTTCTGCAGATATTATAATGTCAAATTTAAGACTTTAAGACCTTTTTAAGATCATTAAGTATTAAATTTAGGATTTATATCACAATGTCAAAAGCATGCACACACATAAAGAGAAAATGCAAAAATCACAAAATCTGTAGCAAAATAAATGTATTCAAATTGAATAGTACTAAAGACAGATGCATCAGTGAACTACAGGAAAAAAACAAACATCTTCAGGCTGATTTATAGTTTCACCTGGCACCACATTGCACACCTCCACTTACTGCATGCGCACCTCAAACGGACGAGGCTCTTTAAAACGACAGGGGGCGCTGAAAAGAAACCCCCCGTAAAGTCAGACGGATAAACAAAGAAGTAGGAGTTTCCGGAAATACGTCATATCATTAATAACGTTCAGGATTTTAAAACTAATAATTTTATAAATTATTGTAATGATTATAAGGATTTTTATAACCATTCAAGATTTTTTATATCAAACTTTGCTGCATCACTTGCTTTTGTTCATATCTCGCACAGTTTATCCTATTAAAGTCAAATATTAATAACAACAGAACATGGGTTGCTCTACAGTTATATTTTTTATTATGGAAAAAAAACAAAAAAAAAACAAGTACACTTACTAAAAATACTGACGTTTTTTATTTTAATTTACCCAACAATTCACACATTACTGTCTGGCTAGTCCTCTACTTACAGTATACACTAAAAAGGCAATAATGGTCCAACACTTCTGACCATTACCACCAATAAAGCCTAGAAACGGCATCAGTAGGCCTATATTGTAAACCAATAGGTTCAAATATTCCTTTCCAGTTATCAAAGAAATACTTTTGTTCATTTTAGTTTGTAATTATTAAATTGTTTTAAATTCAAAGTCATAACATATACATCAGTGGAAAACCTATAAATAGTGGAAAACATATTTCTGTGCTTGTGTATTTAAACCACCTGGGTCTCCACTTTTGCCATGGCGTTTCTTTTTGGTTTTAACAAACTTATCCCGCAGGTTTTTCCAAAACTTTTACAAAAACTTTCCTCATTTCCCACTGCTTTTGCCATTTCTAGCCAAGAATTATTGTTCATCTGGTTATCTCTATGATCACGCATGGACGGATCGTGAAGATGTGTGTACAGTCGTACCAGTTTCAGACAAAACCTCTTTAAACTGTTTCATATTTCAACTCAAATCAAACGAGGTGCCGCATGAACTCAAAAAATCTTGTGCAGTCCGCCAGCCGAAATCATGTCGCGCGCACCCAAAGCGAACCTCCGCAAACAAGACCTGTGCAAAGATATTTAAGACCTAGAACAGCCAATTTAAAACATTTTAAGGCCTAAATTTTTTAAAACTTTAAGACCCCTTGGAAACCCTGTAATTGTACACTGCTAAAAAAAAATGTTAAATATTACGGGACATGCCCACAAAGCTCACTGAGGCCCCCTTGTGGGCTGGAACTCCCTGTTGGGAACCGCTGCATTAGTCCAGTTCACCGTTACACTGATATATTTTTTTATATTTATATTTTCATTATTATTTTAAAATTATGTTCATCTAAAAATATTGTGAATTACAATTATGATTATAAAAATATAATGTTCTTAATATTCATCTGAACGTCACTTTAGATGAAAGCATCTACTAAATGGCTAAACGTAAACAATTATACAGTAGAAGTCAAAATTATTTTTTTATATATGTATATTTCCCAAATGATGTTGAACAGATTCAGGAATTTTTCACGGTATTTCCTATAATATTTTTTCTTCTATTATTTTTTCTTCTGGAGAAAGTCTTTCTTACAAAAGTCTTGTTTTTATTTCGGCTAGAATAAAAGCAGTTTTAAATTGTTTTTAAGCCATTTTAAGGTCAATATTATTAGTCCCCTTAAGAAATATTAGTTTTGGATTGTCTCCAGAACAAACCACTGTTATACAATGACTTGCCTAATTACCCTAACTTTACCCTAATTAACCTAGTGAAGCCTTTAAATGTCACTTTAAGCTGAACACTAGTGTCTTGAAGAATATCTAGTCTAATATTATTTACTGTCATCATGGCAATGTCAGTTATTAAAGATTAGTTATTAAAACTATTATGAATTGTGTTTAAAAATTGGGGAAAAAATAAAACAATTATAATTACAGTTATATGTAATTTAAAGCAAATAACTGTAAATCACATTTGTTATTATATGTTAAATGTATTTAAATAATGAAATCTTAATGAAGATCAATATCTGTCAGGTAAGAGTGTTTTCAGTAAAGTGCTCTGAAAATGTATTTTATGAACGTGTTAGCTGAAGGCCTCATTATAGTGCATTTCCTCATTTCTGGTTGCATGTCAGTGAAGGAATGCCGTTCTGTCGGCACTCGCCATCTCCCGCTGCTACTAAAGTGCCGATAAAACCTTTATTGGCCAACAAAAGCTGTTTTCTGTAGTGCCGTGCACACGTAAAGGGTGAGTGCTGAGAGTCACGAAAGCTGATCTAATGTGTGTGTGTGAAGAGTCCAGCCATGACCGTCCACACCACAGCAGCACTGATTTAACCTGTTTATCAATGCAGCTTACACTGAAAAAAAAAAGATTCACTGGATTTACCACAGTTTTTAAAGATAACTGGTTATAAACAATTTATTTGGGCTGAATTTAAACAAACAAATTAAATGTAGTCATGCTCAAATTAATTGGTTTATTTAAATTCAGACCATATAAATAGTTTGCAACCGCTTACCTCAAGAAAATGTGGTCAATCCAATGAATCGTTCAGTCAGTGCACGGTTACAGATGCCTCTAGTATCTAAACGTACAATTAAAATATGCCAGAACGTGATTTGATTTGATAGGTCAATATTATTAGCCCCTTTTAGAAATATATATATTTTAAGTGTCTACAGAACAAACCCCTGTGGTTCAATAACTTGCCCAATTAACCTAACTTGCATAGTCAAACTTGTTAACCTAGACCATATTATTAAATATATTAATATAGAGATATTTATAATATATATATATATATATATATATATATATATATATATATATATATATATATATATATATATATATATATATATATATATATATATATAGACTTATTAATAGACTAATTAACTAGGTTTTAAATGTCACTTTAAGCTGAATACTATCTTAAAACATATCAAAAATATTATGTAATGTGAAGGAATTAATTTCAAAGGAGGAAAAATATGTTTGACTTAAACTGCAAATCATTATATTACACAGACCTAATAGATGACAATATAAATAATAAAAAAAAGAAAATCTAAAGCCACGTACAGTCACAGTGTGAAGATATAACATGTGGCTGTGAAGATGTCATAACATGAGCTGTTAATTTGTAACTATACTGTAATCAAACACTGATTAAAATCAACAGCTATGGCAAACGCCTCACCTGTGACCATCATTGCATCACCTATACAGTTATATTCACACTAACACAAATACAGTTGCAGTCAGAATTTTTAGCCCCCCCTGTATTATTAGTCCCCCCCGTTTATTCCCCCCCCCAATTTCTGTTTAACTGAGAGAAGATTTCTTCAACACATTTCTAATCATATTTCTAATAATAACTGATTTATTTTATCTTTGCCATGATGACAGTAAATAATATTAGACTAGATATTCTTCAAGACACTAGTATACAGCTTAAAGTGACATTTAAAGGCTTCACTAGGTTAATTAGGGTAACTAGGCAGGTTAGGGTAATTAGGCAAGTTATTGTATAATGATGGTTTGTTCTGTAGACCAGTGTTTCCCAACCCTGTTCCTGGAGGCACACCAACAGTACATATTTTGGATGTCTCCCTTTTCTGACCCATTAACTTCAGGTGTTGGAGTCTCTTCTGATGTTATGATGAGTTGATTCAGGTGTGTTTGATTAGGGAGAGGTTGAAAATGTGTACTGTTGGTGTGCCTTCAGGAACAGGGTTGGGAAACACTGCTGTAGACTATCGGGAAAAAAATTACCTTAAAGGGGCTAATAATATTGACCTTAAAATGACTTTAAAACAATTAAAAACTGCTTTTATTCTAGCCGAAATAAAACAAATCAGACTTTCTCCAGAAGAAAAAATATTATCAGACATTTGTTAACATCTGTTAAACATCATTTGGGAAATATTTTAAAATAATATTAATAATTATACGAATAATTATATAATAATTAAATAATGACTTCAACTGTATTTATATACTGATGCCCTATTATTCTAGGCTTTATTGATAATGGTCAGTAATGTTGGACCATTATTCCCTATTTAGTATAAGTAGAGGAGCCTGTCGTTATAAAGAATATGACAGGCAAGTATAAAAGCCTCGTCCGTCTTGTGAGGTGTGAGCGCAGTCAGCGGAGGTGTGTGATGCGCCGCCAGGCGAAAGTATTAATCCAGCTTACTGTCCCACCAGTGATGATATACAGCCACATCGCAATGCTACTCATGTGGTATTGCGTTTATACAACAGTTCGACGGCATAATCGTGTATATAAAAAAGAAAATCAAACACGGAGAGTCTCAATAACCCTTTAGTATGAGGAACTACTTTCTTCCGCCATTCACTGTCATCTGCAGCTGACGTCAGAACAGCAGAAACCACTGGTGTTTGAATGACACTAACATAACGTCTAAAGTGAGGAAAAAACAGGTGATTTTGCTCACATTTTAAGATTTTAAGGCTGAACGACATGAAATGCCATCAGTCAACAAAAATTTTCCAGTATTTCTATGTTGCAATCAGAATTTCACAATAATTAACCCTGAAAAATCCAAAGCAATGCAAACACTAGCAGTTTTTGTGGTATAAATACTGCAATACAAAATCCAAAAGAGAGAGAAAGAGAGAGAGAGAGAGAGAGAGAGAGAGAGAGAGAGAGAGAGAGAGAGAGAGAGAGAGAGTGAGAGAGAGATCGACTTAGAAAGTCTCTTATCTGATTTATAATGATGATTTCTACTGCTGTAGTTTAATAAAAAATTAAAGTTAAATTTAAAAAAGTCAAATTTACGCTGAGAAAATGCTGTTTTTCTCCTCTAAGGACTTATTATGCGGTCTCTGTCACCATATTGTGGAGGAACGTCAGCTGTCACTTTCTTTGGGCACTGAATCAGATGCTAAGTAATAAATATTTTTAAATTGCCACTATCCTTATAAATAAACAGCATATTTGCAATCTAAACAGCTTCATAATTACCTAAGAAAGCCTCAAAAGTACATTATGTTGTCCAACAGCTGCAATATTTGTCAAACTGTAGAGTGTCCTCTGCTTGTTGCTGTATGTGGGCGGAGTAATACACAAGGGTGAAGGCTTAAGAGGCTGGACAAGTGCTATTATTTGCTGAATATCACACAGCTATCAGCCAATCAGATTTAAGAACCATACAGAACTTTTGTATGAGTATATATTGTGTATATTTTTATACATTGCCTTATACTGCCATGGCAACAAGCTTAAGTTAACAGAATAAGTCTGTTTTCTATATTTCATTTCATTTCAGTTGTGCCACATTCCAATTCGTATGCGATCTGTCCTAAATAGTATTAGAATATAGAATTAGTGTCCCAAAAATCTAGTGTGTTGAAAAGAGTATGTTTTCTGTAGGTTGATAAAGACCACAACTCCCATGATTCCACACTCAATCACGCCCTTACCAAAATAAGCCTTTGTTTGTTAAGAATATGCTCCCTCTAGTGGACAAAATGAAACAATGTGCCCTTAACGCTTCCAAAAGTATAATGTTCCATCAAAACCCCATGCAGACATCTGAATGACCTGCTCTCCTTTAATGCGTTTCAGGAGCTGGACTCTTCATGTTGTGATTATCCCTCATCGAGATGCCACTCTGGACGTCCCAACAGCGCAAACCAGCACCGCTCAGATGGAGAGCGTCCAGCCGCGGAAACAGGGTTTCCCTCAACATGATCAGCCTTCCTCTGGCAGACTTCAGACACCTGTCCCACATCGGGCTGGATGGACACACGGACAGTTTCGGAGATCTCTCCTTCCTGAAGGAGGGCCACAATCTCCTGCATCAGAGCTCAAGGAGTGAGCAGAATCTGTTTCTAGCTTGCGCACCGCCACCAAAACCACCCCGGGTCAACCTAGAGGAGCCAATCTGGGAGAAAACTGCATCCGAGTGTAGGCAGAAGAGCAGCTCTCTCCCCCTGCTGGACATGGAGGATGAGGATGAAGAGCAATGTCCGAAAACACTGATAAACACTGATCAGACGCAAACTGACCAGATAAAGACTGATCAGACACAGAGTGACCAGACTGATAGCGCCTTCACCTTCAGCCTGGATTTGGGACCCTCCATACTGGACGCTGTACTGCAGGTGATGGAGAAGTCCAGTAATAGACATTTATAGAGCTGCACAAACACCTGAACTATGAACTATGACAGTGAAATGAAAACGCTGTCTGACACAGACTGATCAGACACAGACTGATCAGACCGACAGACACCTTTAGTCTGGATTTGGGACCCCCCGTGAACTAAACCTACAATAGTTTGTAGTAATACGTAAAGGGGGCCTATTATGCACAAACCATACACATAAGGGGTTTAACCCCATTGTGTGTCAGCAGTGTGTGAATATCTCCAGCCTCTAATGGTAATGTTTAATGAATTAATTGTATTTTTTATAATCAGACTTGATAAAAGAAAGTGTCATCAGAGGGGGAAAGCCCGGCCCACTAGTGCCCATCTCTCCCTCATTAGCATAAACAGCAGCCCTGAGTGAGAAGCAGCCGTCTGTCCATTAGCCATTAGAGTGTTTGAGCTGCTGAAGATAATGTCAGCATAGACTAAGAGGATTATAGATGTGGAGTTTTAGATGAACAGCAACAGGAGCGACATAGACTGACACAAGCATGAAGCACACACTCACACTGAAGCACACACACAAACATGCCATCTGTAGCTCCGCCTTCTCTTGAAAAGAGCACAATCTTATTTGAATTTAAAGCGACAGTCACCAAAACATTGGTAACACTTCACTTGAAGGGGTGTTCATAAGACTGTCATGACATCTTTATAACCATGACATGACAACATGAATATGAAGGTGATTTTATGCATGCTTATGACAAATGTTATTAAGTGTCATTCACTCAGTTAAACCATCTTAAATACAAAGATAACACTGTTTGAGATGTCGGTGATATGACATTAGCAGGACAACATAACCTGTCATTAACATGATCGTCATGAGGCATTATAATTGTGTCATGAATATTTTTCTGATCCCTTTTCCAGTGGAACAAACTGTATTTGTTATAAAAATTTAATTTTATAACAGCTTCATAATTGTTTTGCGACATTTTAATGACAAGTGAAGTTTCATAAACTAATTTGGAGAGGAGCACGTGATATGATTGAGTACGTCTGGTCGCTCATCTGTAATCAGTAATAATCCAATCAGAGTGATCCTAGTTTACTATAAATGGATCATTTTCTCCCTACTGCTCTATCTTCGATTGGAAGAATCCCCCCTTCCACCCCATCTCCTCCTTTTCCTGAGAGGGGGAGCTCTCGAGACCTACCTGATATGTTTATTGACCGGGCGGGAGCCCTGGGCTCAAATATCTCCGAGCTCAGGGTTCTCTCCCGGGACAGCATGCCAAACCTGTTTAATACGCCAAGCATATCTAAGTGGGAACTCTTGAAATCTATTATTTGCACCACTGTAGTTGTGCTCACGAAAAAAAATTATGATGTTGTATTATTATACCTACAACATGATTTTTTTTTACATTTGTCAACATACAATAATTACATTCAACATTTTATTTTCATTTGAATATACCTGTTTTCTATAGCAATTCATTTTTAAACACAGCAGGGAAATAAGTATTGAACACGTCATGTTTTTTCCTGGGAATATTATTTCTAAAGGAGCTGTTAACATGGAATTAAAGCAGATTTTGGTGAAAACCCAAACAATACAAACATAAAAATAAAACAAAACTCAAACAATCTGAACAAATGAGTTGTGTGTAATAACAACAGAGTGGCAGAAAGAGAAAGCACTGAACTACTGAAATGCATTTAACACTTTATGTAAAAGTCTTCTTTAATGCTGTCAGCTTAAAGCCGCCTCTCATATGGATAATAAAGCCTCATGCATTGCTCAGGTGTAGGTTTTTTACAGACTTTAACAGAGTATGTAAATCTTGATGGTTCTGTGGGTCTCGCCTATCAAATCTGAGCTTTATTCTGTATTTTCTACTGGATTTGGGTCAGGTGATTGGCTGGGCCATTCTACAGCTTGATTTTCTTTCTCTGAAAGCATCTGAGAGTCTCCTCGGCTGTGTTTTGGATCATTGTCTTGCTGAAATGTCCACCCTGGGTTCATCTTCATCCTCCTGCTAATGTAGATGTTGGACTGAAGCAGCTGATATTCATTTACACTGAGGAAGGGCAGAGGAGTGCTGAAGAACTACTGAGAGATTTCAGCTGCTGCCTGGGCTTTCACTGCCTTTTTACATCTTCCTTTCTTCATCTGTTCAATACTTTTACTCGTGCCATTTCATTTGATTACACAGAACTTCATTTGTTCTATTTAGTTTTGTTTTCTTTGCATATATGGATTTATTTAGTTGTTATCAACATCTGGGGAAAATTTCAAGTCAACAGCACCTTTAGACATATGTTTTCTGAAAAGAATGGTGACATTTTCAATACTTATTTCACCCACTGTACGTTTTTTTTCTGTGATGCAAAACAAAATTTGATGATCCAGAAACGTTTGTTATTATTATTATTATTATTATTATTATCATTATTATTATTATTGTTGAAAACATATTTTTTGTGGAAAATGTGATATATTTATTTTTTCAGGATTAGCAGATGAACAGAAACTTCAAAGGAACATTTCATACCATTATAAAGTCTTTACTGTCATTTATGATTAATTTAGTGCATCGCTGCCGAATACGGCTGTATGTTATTATTTCAACAACTAAATATATACAAACGCTGTTTATTTTTATATTTGTTTTCTTTTTAATAATTGTAACTATTTGATCATTTTCTGGGGCGGCACGGTGGCTCCATGGTTAGCCCTGTGGCCTCACAGCAAGAAGGTCGCTGGTTTGAGTCCCGGCTGGGCCAATTGGTATTTCTGTGTGGAGTTTGCATGCTCTCCTCGTGTTGGCGTGGGTTTCCTCTAGGTGTTCCGGTTTCCCCCACAGTCCAAACACATGCGCTATAGGGGAATTGATGAAGTAAATAGTGTATGAGTGTGTGAATGAGTGTGTTTGGGTGTTTCCCAGTACTGGTTTGCAACTGGAAGGGCATCCGCTGTGTAAAACATATGCTGGAATAGTTGGCAGTTCATTCCTCTGTGTTAACCCCTGATAAACAAAGGGACTAAGCCGAAGCCGATGAATAAATAAATAATAATATTGTAAATGATTGTTGTCTATATTTTTCTGCATATATGTGTATACAATATTTATTTTAGACATGTTTTTAAGCACAGCAGGAAGCAGCAGTTTTGTTTTTGCTAAAAATCTGAAGGCTGGACAATAATAACAAAACTGAACATTTGCTTCATATTGCTCAATGAAATATTTCTTCCTGGAAAAGCAGGATTAGGAAACGGGCCGCGCCTTCAGTCCAAAACCACACATCTCCTGAAGGAAATCTGCTAGTGCTGTTATTTAAGCTTGTGTAATGGGGTTAAATATCTGCAGCAGTGCTAGTTAATGATTACAAGAGTCTCGTTAAACATTAATCAGCTTTTAGTTCTCCACTTTAAACTGTGATTTTCTTACTGCACTGCACTTACTGAATCAATGAATGTGTTTTCTTCTGTCTGCACTGATAAAACACTGTGATTTATTACATCAAGTGACAACTAACCTGATTAAGACGATAATAATGGCTAATTATATGCCAGATATTAACTTCAGTTTATGCATCATCACTAGATCTAACAGTGCAGAAGTAATCCTGATGCAATAGATGTTTAAAGGGCAGCTATGATGAAATTCACCTTTTGTAAGCCTTTTGGACAGAACTGTGTGGAGGTATAGTGTGTCCACAGTTATATTGGGGTGATAGAAACACAATAAGTCTCCTTTTCAAAATCTACTACCGTTAAAATAGGATCCAAATCCCTGTGATTTTGAGGCCCACCACAACGTGACGTCAGAATTATTCGCCCCCTTTGAATTTAGTTTTTTCTTTTTTTAATATTTCCCAAATGATGTTTAACAGAGCAAGGAAATGTTCACAGTATGTCTGATAATATTTTTTCTTCTGGAGAAAGTCTTATTTGTTTTATTTCGGCTAGAATAAAAGCAGTTTATAATTTTTTAGGATACATTTTAAGGTCAAAATTATTAGCTCAATAGTTCAATAACTTGCCTAATTACCCTAACCTACCTAGTTAACCTAATTAACCTAGTTGAGCCTTTAAATGTCACTTTAAGCTGTATAGAAGTGTCTTGAAGAATATCTAGTCTAATATTATTTACTGTCGTCATGACAAAGATAAAATAAATCAGTTATTCGAAATGAGTTATTAAAACTATTATGTTTAGAACAACACAGGCTCATTGTGAAAACGTAGCCCTGCGGACGTTTCTTGAGACAGCGAATTACGTAGGCGGAGGTACGTTTGGCTGCATTAAAATTTTTTTGTAAACGAACGCTACGGGGCGGTGTGACACCGTTCGTTTCCGCGCTTGGGGTAATGTGGGGTAAAATGAAAAAACACAGAGTTTTAAAGGAATTTACTCAGGGTTGACCAATACATTTTATTGTTAATAATGCAAATAAATGCATTGTATAATAATGGATAATAATGAAAATAATAATAATAATAATATTAATAATAATAATTCCTTACATTTATATAGCTCTTTTCTGGACACTCAAAGCGCTTTACACATTGGGGGGAATCTCCTCATCCACCACCAGTGTGCAGCATCTACCTGGACGACGCGATGGCAGCCATATTGCGCCAGACCGCACATCACACATCAGCTGATTGGTGGAGAGGAGACAGAGTGATGAAGCCAGTTATGATATGGGGATGGTTAGGAAGCCATGGTGGACAGAGGCCAGTGGGCAGATTTGGCCAGGATGACGGGGTTAAACCCCTACTCTTTTTCGAAGGACATCCTGGGATTTTTAATGACCACAGAGAGTTGAGACCTTGGTTTAACGTCTCATCCGAAAGACGGCGCTCACTGAGCAGTATAGAGTCCCTGTCACTATACTGGGGCATTAGGACCCACATAGACCACAGGTTGGACGCCCCCTGCTGGCCTCACTAACACCACCTCCGGCAGCAACCCAGCTTTCCCATGTGGTCTCCCATCGAGGTACTGACCAGGCGCAGCCCTAGCTTCAGTGGGTGACCATGTGAGAGTTGCAAACAGATAGCTTCCGACTATAAATAAATCCAAATGTGTTTATCCAATAGATAACTACATAAATAAACATACTGTGCTATGTAGAATAAAAAGAAATTAGCTACTGAGGAAATACACTATTTTATTCATTCATCCATTAATTTTCTTTTCGGCTTAGTCCCTTTATTAATCTGGGGTCGCCACAGCAGAATGAACCGCAAACTTATCCAGCAAATGTTTTACACAGCGGATGCCCTTCCAGCCGCAACCCATCTCTGGTAAACATCCATACACGCTCATTCACACTCATACACTACGGACAATTTAGCCTACCCAATTCACCTGTACAGCATATTTTTGGACTTGTGGGGAAAACCGAAGCACCCGGAGGAAACACACGCGAACGCAGGGAAAACATGCAAACTCCACACAGAAACGCCAACTGACCCAGCCGAGGCTCGAACCAGCGACCTTCTTGCTGGGAGGCAACAGCACTACCTACTGCGCCACTGCGTCGCCTACACTATTTTAAGTAAACTGAATTTAAATTAATTGTGTCAAATCTGACATTTTAAGCATGTGTTATACAAATAACCCTCCTGGCACTTTTGCCAATACTGCACAGAAACCATAGATCCAGCGGCCGTACCTTCAATGCTCATTTGCAGGAGAGGCTTGTGTGTTGTTGGCAAAAAAAGATGGTTTGTCTAACCCCATTTCTTTGGTCATTATTTGGCCAAAACTAAAAAGTGTTTCTTTACATTTGTAATTAGACTAAATGTTAAGTTAAACTAAATGAGAAATGCTGTAACTTCTGTATGTTTTTATTTTAGTTAAATATATGTGTGACCCAGGTTACTAGTGGGTATTACACAGCAATAAAGCAAATAGAAATACCCTTATATATATATATATATATATATATATATATATATATATATATATATATATATATATATATATATATATATATATATATATATATATATATATATATATATATATATATATATATATAAAACACTGCCAGAATACTTGATTAAACAATATATTTTAAAGTTGTTTATTTATATTAATCAGTTATAATAGAGTATTATACAGCATACAAGGAAATAGCGCTTTGGATTGACATCATCGTGCCTTCCGCCAAAGAGCTTAGAATCACCAAGAGGCGACACTCAATAGAACGTTCCATTGATACAGCAGCGTCCAGCAACAGCCCCGGATTTCGCCATTTTGGAGTGAAAGCTATCGGCTGTCCATTGGATCTTACTGCTGTTGCGATGGCAAGCAGCTGCTTTGTTTTTTATTTATTTATTTAAAAAGCGCATTAAAGCTGAGATACTGACCTGAAAGACGACAATACAACACTTACTATCACAATCATCAGCACTTTTAATAGTTTATTTTACAGACTTATAATATGGTGATGTTCTATTGGAATTTTTATTCTAAAATGGCCGCCGCACCATCTAGTGGCTGCTTCCCAAATCGCACTAGAGTGTCGCCTCTTGGTGAGTCTATGCTCTTTGCTTCCACTATAGTAGCAGATCAGCTGTACAAACGATAACATATCTCTCTTGTCTTTTAGCTTGTGTTCACCCTTGCTATAGAGATTCAGTGTTCGCAAGGGAACGCAGAGATGTAAGTTGTTAACAGTAGAAAACTGTTAGATTTATATCTGTTAATGTTTTAAATGCGTATTAACTGTGAAATTTCACCATTAATAAGATGCTGAAATGATTTGTATCATATATATATTTTAATGAAGGATTGAGAGAAAAACCAGATTTGTATCTGAGAGTGAAATCTGCACACGAGTGCCACCTGGGGCCCCATCATACACCTGGCGCAGTTTGCTAGTTTCAGCTAGTTTGTTTGCTAGTTTCAGCTCGGCGCAAGCGTCGTTTTGACGTTTTGCACCATGCAGTTTAAATAGCAAATGCATTTGCGCTCATATGTGCGCCCATAGGCGTTCTGGTCTAAAAAATGAGGCGTGTTGAGGCGCATTGCTGGCACGTTGCTATTTTGAGGAACTTAAATAGACAGTTCAATAGGCCAGATCAAAGCTGGTCTATTGTCCAGCGCAGAGTGCGTTAGTTGTGCGCCTCACTTACACATTGCTTAATACACACAGGATGTACAGAAAAAGCAGCAATAAAGCAATAACTAAAAAGAAACTCTGGTTAATCTCAAAACACACCTATAACTCATTAAGAGAATAAGCTCAACCCTGTTAGACCATGCGCCACAGCGCAAAGCGGATTCTTAAAATAGCTAAAGTGGATTCTGACACGCCCATAATGCGTTTGCGCCCTGCGCTTTGGACTTGGATAGTCAAAATAGAGCCCTTGGAGGTTTTCTGCTTTGATTTTGAATGATTTTCCTTGGTGAGTTCATGTTTTTTTTATTGTTTTCATTATAACATGATTTAAACTAGTGTCAAAAATGTGTTTCAATAATTAACCATTTGTTTGGTCTAGTAAAAATCACAACAACGTATATAAGAGTGAAATAGAAACAAAAAACAGTAGTGATTCCAGTGAAATACAATGTTTGTGTGTTACACAGCATTATACATGTGATTGTGTAAAGTTTAAATGGGAGAATTTAAGTAAAATGCTGTCATTTGTAAAAAGTAAAAGCCAAATACGAGAGAGAAATAGAAAAACACTCCGAAATTCAGCATAGAGAAGCATATACATGGTTATTTATTGTTGCTGTTGATTTATAAATGTGTTGAGTTGAGATAATGCATACACTGTAAAATGCTAATGGTTCCTTTGGCTTTGTGTTATCAAGGCCAGGTTTTTTGTTTTGCTTTGTTTGTTTGTGCATCTTCTTCTGCTTTTTCATCGGTGAGATGTTTTATTGACGTCAGCTGCACAGTTTTATACGTTTTCCCTAATTTCTGTTTAACGAAGAGAAGATTTTTTCAGCACATTTCTGAGCATAGTTTTAATACCTAGTTTCTAATAACTGAGTTATTTCCTCTTTGTCATGATGACAGTAAATAATATTAGACTAGATATTCTTCAAGACACTAGTATTCAGCTTAAAGTGACATTTAAAGGCTTAACTAGGTTAATTAGAGTAAAGTTAGGGTAATTAGGCAAGTCATTGTGTAACAGTGGTTTGTTCTGGAGACAATCCAAAACAAATATTGCTGAAGGGGGCTAATAATATTGAGCTTAAAATGGCTTTAAAACAATTAAAAACTGCTTTTATTCTAGCCGAAATAAAACAAATAAGACTTTCTCCAGAAGAAAAAATATTAGAGGAAATACTGTGAAAAATTCCTGAATCTGTTCAACATCAATTGGGAAATATTTGACAAAGAAGAAAAATATTGACAGGAGAGCGAATAATTCTGACTTCAACAGTATATGTGCTATAATGTGTGGGTCAGCAGTGCAGTATACAGTTTTCTCCTGCTGAGTTCTTCAGGTATTGTTATTGGCCTGCATGTTGGATTTAATTGTTCCCTCTGCACGGCTCTGATAATAAATGGACATTATTTGGATTGGGTTTAGTTTCCCGTCTATAGTTGTGGGGGTTTGAGGCTCTGAGCTGTGATAAACTCTCAGGGTTTGCGTGATATATGAACGTTGTGAAATTTCCTGGACCGTGAAATAAATGACTAATAAGAGCTTTTTGGATTGTGTGCTTATTTTTTAAAAATGAGCGCCCGTACAACTGGTACCAGAACAGAGATCATCTTGTTCAGCACAAATGTGACTTGCATGATTTACTTCATGAGTTCAGGCTTTTCGCACACTTCAGCGTTTGGCCACATGTGCAGACTCAGTGTGCTTAAAATGAAATTAAAATTAAATAAATATAAAAATAACATAAAATAATATCCAGATTTGAACTGCAGAACTGTATGTATGTATGTATGTATGTATGTATGTATGTATGTATGTATGTATGTATGTATGTATGTATGCATGTATGTATGTATGTATGTATGTATGCATGCATGTCTGGTTCTAGAATCTGATTGGCGGATAGCCATGCAATAACAGCACCAGGGCTTAATTTGTGCCGGAACACGCCAGATTCGGATCCGGCACCTCATTTTACCGATCCCCCTCCTCAACCACCCTCCTCCTGTCCGCTGTTCACTTTCACTTTCTTCCGCGACTCCCTAACCCACTTCACGTTCGTCCACGACACGCCTCCACCATCCAACACACCACCAAAATTGAGCACTGAACTGCACTCCTACAGCCTCCTCACTCTTGTGTATTACTCCACCCACATAGACTGACAGCAGATCAATAAACGCACTACAGTTTGACAAATATTGCAGCTGTTGGACAACATAATGCACTTTTGAGGCTTTTTTAGTAGAGAATGTAGTTGTTATATTACAACAATGCAGTTTATTTATAAGGATAGTGCCTATTTTAAATATTTATCATTTCTGAGAGAGAGCGCGTTGGCGGCCATCCACCACAAGATGGCGACAGAGACCTGATAATAAGTGCTTAGGGTAGAAAAACAGCAAACAAATTTCAAACTACAGCTGATCAAATCGTTATTAAACTGGTAAGTAACATTCTAAGTCAGTCTCTCTCTCTTTTTTATGTTGTAGTGCTGTATTTAGACCATATAATTGTAGTGTATTGAGTGTGAGATGGGACTCACATATCAGGAATGTGTGTATTTTGTGTTGGCCACTCTTTGTATAACGATGAGTTAATATTTGGTTGGTCTACTAGTAGTTGGTAGACTAGTACAGTAAACAGAAAGAAAGAAGAAATGCCGGCATGTGTTTAGCGTTTTTCCTTATCGCAAACACAACAGTAATCTGCTAGTGTTTGCTTTGCTTTGGCTTTTTCAGGGTTAATTACTGTGATCTCCCAATTGCAACAGAGAAATACTGGGAAATCTCTGTAGACAGCCATATTGCACTGCTACTCATGTAATATTGCTCATAAATATGAGCAATATCACATACATATTAGTGCATATGTTTATATGTACACTTAAAGTCAGAATTATTAGCCCCCCTTTGAATTTTATTTTCTTTTTTCAATATTTCCCAAATGATGTTGAACAGATTCAGGAATTTCTCACAGTATTTCCTATAATATTTTTTCTTCTGGAGAAAGTCTTATTTGTTTTATTTCGGCTAGAATAAAAGCAGTTTTTAATTTTTTATGAACCATTTTAAGGTCGAAATTATTAGCCCCTTTAAGCTAATTTTTGTTTTCGACTGTCTACAAAACAAACCATTGTTATACAATAACTTGCCTGATTACCCTAACCTGCCTAGTTACCCTAATTAACCTAGTTAAGCCTTTAAATGTCACTTTAACAAAGTATATTAACAAATAATAATAATAATAATAATATAATAATAATAAATTATAGATGATTATAATTATAAAAAGTATTATACAATATATTTATAAAGTGTTTAATAAGTAAATAAAAAATAACATTAATATTATTATTATTATTATAATTATTATTATTAATATTATCATAAAGGCGACGCAGTAGCATGTTCGCCTTACAGCAAGAAGTCACTGGTTTGAGCCTCGCCTGGGTCAGTTGGCATTTCTGTTTAGAGTTTGCATGTTCTCCCTATGTTGGCATGGGTTTCCTCCGGGTGCTCCCCACAAGACCAAAGACATTCGGTACAGGTGAATCGGGAATGCTAAAATTGCCCTTAGTGTCTGTGTGTGAATGAGTGTGTATGGATGTTTCCCAATGATAGGTTGCAGCTGGAAGGGCATCCGCTGCGTAAAACATATGCTGGATAAGTTGGCGGTTCATTCCGCTGTGGCGACCCCAGATTAATACAGGGACTAAGCCAAAAGAGAATGAATGAATGAATTATTAGGAAGGAAGAGAGAGAGAGAGAGAGAGAGAGAGTGTGTGTGTGTGTGTGTGTGTGTGTGTGTGTGTGTGTGTGTGTGTGTGTTTAAGAGGAAGAGAGTGTGCTTATGTGTATGTGTGTAATAGGAAGTGTGTTAGTGTGTTCATATGTATATCTGTGTTTGTAAAATAAAAAGTGCGTGCGTGTATATATGTGTGTGAGTATGTATGTGTTTAAGAATTTGTGTGTGTGTGTTTAAGAATGTTTGTGTATGTGTGTCTGTCTGTCCAAGAGGGAGAGTGTGTCCAAATGCGTGTTTAAGAGGTGAAGTGTGTGCGTGTTTAAAAGAGGAAGAGCTGGTGTGTATATGTTTGTGTGTGTGCATATACGAGTCTCTGTATATCTGTGTGTGTGTCTGCACATATGTGTCACTGTATTTGTGTGTGTTGCTCTGTGTACAATATGTAGAATAAAATGCAGACTCAGTGTGTGTGTGTGCGTGTGCGTGCGTGTGTGTGAGAATGGTCTGTTTTTCTTTGCTGTCAAACGCATCAGTGTTTCTGCCAGACACAACATGAACCAGATGGATGGACTATTTCAGGGAGTTTTCCTTTTTCAGCCATATCTGTGGAGCTCGACTCAAATCTGCATTCTTCCCCAAAATAAACTCCTCTGCGGGCCGCGTTTGGCTCTTGGCAGACCGAGGTTTGTTCTCTTTCTGGAGACGACGGAGGGGTTTCTGGGAATGCTGTGCTGAGAAACACTGATGTTTGAGACAGACACTATTTTAATCAGAGATGCTGATCTGTGTGCGTGTGTGTGTGCGTGTGTGTGTGCGCGTGTGTGTGCGTGCGCATGTATGTTTCTCGGATAATATTTGTGTGTTATTCTTCAATGCAGTGAGTCAATACTGTCCTGTTTACCAGTGTAAATATCTAAACATGCCTAAAGGGCACCTATTAAGCAAAAATCCCTTTTATAAGGGGTTTAAGCACAGTAGTGTGTCAGCAGTGTGTGAATATCTCCAGCCTTAAAGGTAAACATTAATTAACTACATTATTTATAATCAGACTTGATCAAAAACAGTCTGCAGAAACACTTTGATTGACATTCTCCCTTTTGTACGTGTCATCAGAGTGGGAAAGCCCCGCCCACATGTGCCCATCTCTACCTCATTAGCATAAACAGCAGCCCTGAGTGAGAAGCAGCCGTCTGTCCATTAGCCATTAGAGTGTTTGAGCTGCTGAAGATAATGTCAGCATAGACTAAGAGGATTATAGATGTGGAGTTTCAGATGAACAGCGACAGGAGCGACATAGACTGACACAAGCATGAAGCACACACTGACCAACGACAACATGCAGACCTTCACCAGCACTGACACTGACAGCACTCTTTCGTTATGCTGACACACAGGTGTGGCTCCGCCCTCTTTTGAAGAAGAGCACAACCATTTGAATTTAAAGCGACAGTCACCAAAACGCCACAATTAGGATCAAAGTCTAAAAGGGTCAGTTTCAGAGAGTTAGAGAATATCTGTGTGCTATTTTCAGCTGAAACATTTTACATATCAAAAGAGACATAATAGGACCCCTTTAAATCGACATGCATTATGATATGCTCCATCCTTAAACTTGTTGTTTGAACTTTCAGCAGTGAAACTTAAACCACACTGAACTAAACTGAACTGAACTTCACCTCTGAAATCTGGACTTTACTGGAACTATGTTGAGCTGCTTTGACACAATCTACATTGTGAAAAGCGCTATATAAATAAACATGAATTGAATTACTCATATTTTTGTGTGTATTTTGAAATATCACATAAAAACTGCTTAACGGAAACGCCAAGATGTGCATAAATTTTGAAAATGTGCATTAAAAATGTATTTATCTTTTTAATAAGAAAGATTGCTCATAAACTCTGCTCAGGGTATATGCAGGAATCCTAAAGGTAATTTCAATACCTTTTTAAGACTTTTTAAAGACCTTCTCTGAATATTTTAAGAGCCCGTCGCCACATCAAGTTCTAATCCGTATCAAACCTTTGACTTAATAAACAGTTGCTAATAAACAGTAGTTAATAGAAGTGTGAACCTACACTGGCCTCACGGTTCGGTTACGATTATCAGGCCATCGATTCGGTTCAATTCGATATCTCGGTGCATTGATGATGCTTACCATACACAATTTGATTTTTTACTTCACAGCACAGCAATTCTTGTCTTAATGTATAAATATATTTACGTATTATTTGTAATAAACTTTTAATAATAATAATACATTTTATTTAAAAGCGTCTTTCTGGCAACTCAAGCACAGCGTACAATAAAACAAGAGCAAAAAAGCAACAAGAGAAATAATATATAAATATACACAACAATAGTGCAGATACAATTAAGTATTAAAAGCCATCTTAAATAGGTGGGTTTTTAGTCTTGATTTGAATAGTGTGAGGGAGTCAATGTTTCTGATGGCAGGTGGTAATGAGTTCCAAAGCCGGAGAGCAGAGCGGGCGAATGCTCCCATAGACGATAGATGAGCAGAGGGAACAGACAAGTGGATGGAGGAAGAAGATTGCAGGGTGCTAGAAAGAACAGAAATGTGGATGAGGGCAGACAAATATGGAGGGGCGAGATTGTGGATGGCTTTGAATGTTTAACATCAAAGTTTTAAAATCAATTCGAAAATGAACTGGTAAGCAGTGAAGCTGCTGCAGGACAGGGGAGATGTGATGAGAAGAAGAGGTTCTGGTGATTTGTCCTTTAAAACAAGCAGTCAGATATATGAACTGCACCATTAAAAACTCAAGTACATGCACATTTATAGCAAATAAACAAACGTAAATATTATTCCGCTCGATTTCCGAGCATTGTCTAGCCTGTTCTTACGCCCCAATGATTGGTCACACGCTCAACAGAAAGGGCTGCGACTGGCTCTAACGCTCTGGCGCTGTTCACCGATGAGTGACGCTGATAAACGGCAGCAGTGATCACAGCTGATTCATGATAGACGCCGAGGAGAAAACTCGCTCTGCAGACACACGCTCATAAGAAACAAAGCTTGAAAGAATAAATTACACGGTTGTTTTCAGCGACACTCTTCAGCCACTGTTTAATCTTGTCTTTCTCCAACCAGGAGTACGCAAACTTACATTTTCCTGTTTCGCTCTGTGGTTTCACTACATGTGGAGAGCGTCACATCACCTTCGCAAATTACATGCCTTCACCCGGAAATTTTGTCACAAATTACGTGCCATCACTCGGAAATTTTGTCACAAATTACGTGCCATCACCCGGATGGAGGAGCTTGGCCGGAAGCACCCCAGCCCAAACCAATTGCGTGGATCGAGTACGCCGTTGATAATATTAGGAGGAAAATAAATATATTGTGCTTTTTTGGACACTTTGGACAACACTTAAACAAAATCTAACACCTCGTACAAACGCGATTAAGACTTTTTAATACTTTTTAAGAGCCTTAACTTTCCCGTAATTGATTGATCAACTTTTATTACTTTAAGACCCCGCAGACACCCTGCTGCTGCAAACACATTTAGGGAATAAACTTGAATGAAAGAATAAAAGTCACTCATTGGATGGAAACGCTGCTTTGTTCACTAAAGCTTTATGAGATATATTATGTTTTGTGCATTAATTTAATTCGCATGCTTGGATAGAAACACCGCTAGTGTCACCTGATCTTTCAGAAATTCCTCTAATATGATGATCTGATTACTGATTATTATTATTAATGTTGAAAACTGCTTCATAGTTTTGTAGAAACCATGACATGTTTTATATGTAACCAGGGCTGTTTCTCAATTTCAAGAACGCAGAGATCAGGCATGCGTTCTTGTGAAGACCAGTCTTGCTAGGTCACCTCGGAAGAACAAACTCGGGAGACCGCGAGGACAGAGAACGCATCCTGTGAGAAATGAGATGCTCCTCCTGATGGTCACATGACCCTCACGCATCTTTAACCTAAAGTTATTTAAACATTACAGCATTCATACAACGATTTACTGTTTGTCCCCTTTTCTTCACAATATATACTATGCATAAAGACTTATATGTACGTTGCACATTATAAATAAAACAGATTTTAATACGAATTTAACACCCTTAATGTGTTTATTCTGTTATTAAGATTTTCATGGTGATGTTTATATTCACCGTTTCATTTAGGGGAAACTCCTGACATAAATAAGTTCATAATAATCTCTGAACTTTAATAATAAATCTAAATAAAATGATGCACTTCCCACCTCCAGCCGCAATGACTTCTGGGACTTCTAGATCGAGTTTGGGGCTCAAGTCTGCATCGATGCGTCCTCGATATCAAGAACACATCCGGGAAGTTTCACGCATCCTCTGTTCTTGCGGTCCTGAGTATTGGAACTGATCTTTGGCAATTAATGATGACGTTACAGCAGAACACGAGAACATTAGAACACTAGGACGCAAGATCACTGAAGAACGTATATTGAGAAACAGCCAACACATAAAATAAGCCACATCTCATCTTTCAGGTAAGTCAAACTCATCCTCCATCCAGAAACAGGATTATCCATATCTGGGTTTTTTTTTTTATGGATGCTCTACTGAATATATCTGCAGGCTAATGGACAGACGGCTGCTTCTCACTCAGGGCTGCTGTTTATGCTAATGACGGAGAGATGGGCACTAGTGGGCGGGGCTTTCCCCCTCTGATGACACGTACAAAGAGAGAATGTCAATCAAAGTGTTTCCTTTATCAGGGCTGATTATAAAAAATACAATTAATTCATGTTTACCATTAGAAGCTGGAGATATTCACGTGCCGCTGACAAACAGCTGTGGTTAAACCCCTTATTAAATAGATTTTTTTAGCATAATAGGATGCTTATTTAAATTTAATTTTAGCTTTGGTTATTTGGTCATTTTCATAAATCACTTTTTATTAGTTTTTGTTTTACATTATTTCTGTTTATCTTTCGTTTTATGTCAGCTTTAGTCATTTCATCTGATTCATATGGTCTAGACATCCCCAAAAATGACTTCATGCATGATATTATTTAGTTCCAACCTGATTTATGTTATGATTCATCATGGTGAGCAGACGAGTCTAAAAGCAGGAGCGCAGCACTAGTGAAGGCCTCGTCTCTAACATCTCGTGCCAGTCACACATTACACACACTGCTACACACACACACACACACGTACGTCTCAGACTGTAATGAGGCGGTGCTGGGGGTCTGAGAGCAGCTCGCGTGCCTGAGCTCCAACTCAAACAAACTCAAACACAGCAGTAGACTTTTACACAGCAGCACCAATGCAAAACCTCCATGTTTACATACTTCCCCCTGACGGACACATGACAAATGTTATTTAGATTGAGCGCCAAATCCATAAGAATCATCTGGAACGATGGGGTAACTTTAGACTTTTGTTACACTTCACAAAAAAGACAAGCGCTCACGAACAGAAGCAAAGTCAACACATTTACAAGAGTGCTAATTTACAGTTAAGGGTCAGTTCACATTAAAATTGCACCACTGCACAGGTTTCAACCTGGTTTGAGTTTCTTTCGTCTGTTGAACACAAATGAAGATATACTGAAGAATACTGGAAAAAACAGCCCTCGACTTCCATTGTATTTTTGGTCTTGCTATGTATGTCAATAGCTATTTTTTCAACCACTTATTTTTACATGCATTTTGAATTATCGCATTAAAAACTGATTGATGGAACTGCTAAGACACACATAAATTTAGGAAATGCAGAAAGTATTAAATTTTAAATAATAGAGTTGTGTTTGGTTGATAGATAGAGCTGGTGTCATCTGCATAGGAATGGAAATGGATCTGGTTTTTGCAATGATTAAAATGTTTATCCTTTTTCTTATTACTTTATTAATATGATTATTTGATCACTATTTCATTTTTTAAATAATTTCAACTAATAAATAAAGTTTAAACATTACCTAATTTGGGAATGTTCAGTTGAAGTGTCTTTGTCCCTCTCTTCGTCTGCCAAGGAGCTACCAAACCAGCTCATAAGTCATGGAGACCTCTTAAGTGGAATTGCAGGGCCTGATGACTGGAAACCACTGTTCCTATTGTTATCTGCTGTGTGTTAATGCTGTCTAATGTGATATTACTATGTTTATGTGTTAATTCTGTTTAAAAGTATTTCCTTTTTGTGCAAGATAGTCTTTTACACCATTACTCCGTTTGTCCACACTACGTCGGAATTTTCGAGCACCGAAAATGGAGGGTTCTGGAAACGCTGGAGAGGCCATTTTAATTTGAAAACGCTGCTGCTCCGTCTCAGTGTGGGTGAGGGAAAACGGAGACATCTGAAAACGGAGACGGGTCTGCAGACATTCTCTAATTGGCACTTGTCCCTCAATATTAAGTAGCCTACACACAGTTCAGTCCTGCATCCTCTCCTTGTAATTTCAGACTTCGCAAGTTTGATGCGGAAAACAAACTCCTGAGGACACGTCGGGTAAATCTTCAAAGTGAACAGTGTACTATATAACCTCATTCACATCACCCTGACTAAGCTGTTTCACTATCTTAACAATAAAATGAAGACATGATATGAGGAACTGCCTATTTTCATTTTGATATTAACAACTTAACAGGCAGCAGAAATGTTGAGGCGTCGTGTAGCCGCATATTTATACGAGCGTCATCTTCATTGTATACGTATTTATAACAAAATGTAGCCTATCCCTGATAAAGAAACAGCTTAAATCAGCCTAGGCTGGTTGACCAGCCTGGTTTTAGAGGGGTTTTGGCCATTTCCAGGCTGGTTTCCAGCCATTTCAAGCCTGGTCTTAGCTGGTCAGGCTTGAAAATTACCAGCTAAATCCAGCTAAAACCAACTTGACCAGCCTGGTTTAAGCTAGACATAGCTGGTTTTGGCTTTGCTCCCAGCCTGACCAGCTAAGGCCAGACTGGAAATGGCTGGATGCCAGCCTGGAAATGGCCAAAACCCATCTAAAACCAGGCTGGGCTGGTTTTAGCTGTTTTTCAGGAGCAATAACATCACTGCCTTCTTTCATTTTCATTGAAAATATGAAACACACCCTGTCTTTTGCTTAATATCAGTTTTAATAATCAATAATGGCCATTATTAAAGTATTATGTACAATAAGTTTATACAATATAGGAAATAAAGGCAAGCAATCAGTCAAATGTGCAGAATCAGTGTACGTGGTTACATTAATTATTAACTTATCTTTGCGCTCAGCCAAAACACGTTACCTGAGAAGTAATAGATTCAAAAGACCAAAGTCAGAGAATATGTCGTTTGATAGAGACAAGATGACTTAAATATCACATTTAACAAATATAGTGAGATTAGATCCAGCGGTAGATCCTTGATGAACAGTCACCCTGCCTACGCTGTTTCCCTATCTTAACAATAAAATGAAAACATGATTTAAGGAACTGCCTATTTTCATTTTGATATTAACTTAACAGACACCAAATTAAACCGTTGAGGTGTTGTGTAGCTGCATATTTAAATGAGCGTCATCTTCACTGTGTGCATATTTATAACAAAACGGAGCCTATAATTTTACTGCCTCCTTTAATTTTCATTAAAAATACGAAACATTCGCTCTCTCTTGCTGAACATCAGTTTTAATAATCAATAATGGCCATTATAAAAGTATAACGTAAAGGAAATGAAGGCAAGCAATCAGTCAAATGTGCAGAATCAGTGTACCTGGTTACATTAATTAATAATTCTTTAATTCCTGTTTATGTAAAGCACTTTGAATTGCCACGGTGTATGAAATGTGCTATATAAATAAACTTGCCTTGCCTAATATATTCACTTATCTTTGCGCTCAGCCTAAACACGTTACCTGAGAACAAGTAATAGATTCAAAAGACCAAAGTCAGGGAATATGTCGATAGATATAGACAATGAGATGAATTAAATATCACGTTTAACAAATATAATGAGATTAGATCCAGCGGTAGATCCTTGATGAACACTCCGAAGTGCATAGCTCTCATCTGGGTAGATAAGCTGCAGTGCATGCCAGAGAGTGTGTGTGTGTGTGTGGTCACGTGATGTGCGTTTTCAGCAGTATAGTGGGGACGGAGAGTCGTTCAGAAATGCTGGGTGAAACGCCAGTGTGGACATGGATCGGTTTCATTTTAAAACTAAAATCTACTAGTGTAAACAGGGCCTTAGCCTTGGGTAAGAAACAGATTGTACTTTGTGTGTGTGTGTGTTCTATTCGAATGTGGATCCTTTCACTGGTCTGGTGTCAGCTCTGAACATGGATGCCTGACGTTTGTATTCTGGTTAAAATACCTATGTATGACGCAGTTAATGACGCCAAATGCTGAATTCTTCATCATTCTTCAAAATATCTTCTTTTGTGCTTGACAGAAACTCATAAAGGTTTGGAAACACTTGAGTGTGAGTAAATGATGGATGTTCATTTATTGATGAACTGTCTCTATAAGGTTTGTATCTTCATGCTCAGTCAACTTTTATTTTGTAGTAATTTTCAGTCAAGTCAAGAATATTTGAATGCAAATTTCTAAAATGCTTATTTTATAATGGGTTCAACTAATAATCACAATTAGTTTTTTTTACAATATTTGAGCCATGTGAGCAGGGATTAAATAGTTATTCGCTATAAAACGAAAGATTATTTGTCCTTTAACTCCATGTAATCTTCATGCTCAGTCAATCAGTGACTTATTTTGTAGTCATTTTCCCACTCTTTATGTAAAAATATAAACAAGCCAAGAATATTAGGGCTGCAAATTAGCTTTATGCTATATGCCCTAAGTGCTATATGCCCTATGTACGCAATATAGGTTATCTTTGTATAACAATGTGAAGTGTATTGTCCCTGTAAAATAAACAAGCAAATAAAAAATACAAATTTAAGAAAATTTCTATGCAAATTGTCTATAATACTTATTTTACAATTAGCCCAAAATAACTCGTTTTATATTTATTTTTCTTTTTTAATATTTGAGCCATGTGACCACAGAATAAATGTTTGTTTACTATAAAACGAAAGACTATTTGTCCTTTAACTTAATTTAATCTTCATGATTAGTCAAAAAAAAATTGTAGTCATTTACTTTACGTAAAAATGTAAATGAGCCACATATATTTGTTTGAAAACGTGTATAATACTTATTTTTACAATAAGCCGAAAATAATAATTTAAAAAAAATAATATTTGAGCCATGTGAGCAGGGATTAAATGATAGTTCACTGTGAGTCGTAAGATTATTTGTCCTTTAACTTAATTTAATCTTCATGCTCAGTCAAAAAAAAAAAAATAAATAAATAAATAAATATATATATATATATATATATATATATATATATATATATATATATATATATATATATATATATATATATATATATATATATATATATATATTGTAGTCATTTTCCCACATTTTTTATGGAAAAATGTCAAATAAGCCACAAATATTTGTATGCAAATGAGTAAAATACTTCTTTTACAAAAATAATAACTTATTTTTTTCATTTATTTTTCTTTTTTTAATATTTGAGCCATGTGAGCAGGGATTGTTCACTGTAAACCAAAAGATTATGTGTTTTAACTTCATTTCATCATCATGCTCAGTCAATTAGTGACTTTTATATTGTAATTTGTCCCAATCTTTATGTAAAAACTGTAAATGAGCCACAAATATTTGTATGCAAATGTGTATAATACTTATTTTACAATGAGATGTTTTTAAATATCTGAGCCATATAAGCAGGGATTAAATGGCAGATCACTGTGAACCGAAAAATTATTTGTATTTAACTATATTTAATCTTCATGCTCAGTCAATCAGTGACTTTTATTTTGTAGCTGTTCTCCCACTCCTTATGTAAAAATGTAAATGAGCCATGAATGTTATCTATTTGGCTATAATAATTATAGGCAAATGTCTATGATACTTATTTTACAATGAGTTCATAACAATTCAGATTTTTTTTCTTTGTTCAAATATTTGAGCCATGTGAGCAGGAATTAAACAATTGTTTACTGTAAACCAAAAGATTATTTGTGTTTTAACTCCAGAACAATGTTAAACTTTGCACAATATTACTGTAAAACAACGTGTAATGCAGCTGTTTTTAGTATAGTATAAACACAAACGCTTCACCTTTTTTTTTCCAGCAGTCAAAGTGCTGTGATTTGTGTGTGTGTACCTGTGTAGCACCAAAACCGGTGTGTGTGTTTTCGCTGTGTGTCATCTGCACAGGCTGACCCTCCAACCACGTGATTTTCAACGGGTTCCCAGTCAGACCGCTCTCATTTTTACACGCCAGCTCCTAAATCAGACCACAGAAACCAAAACAAATGTCATTACAGTGCAAATAAAACACCTTATTTACTTTTAAAGGTCAGGTGAAGTGCTTTGAAATGTGCTTTATTTGCTCGATGTCAGACATAATCTCAACTGAAACATGAAGAGAAGGCGGGACATGTAAATAACAGCCAATAGTGTTTGTTTTTTCTCACAGCTCTGCCAGTGAGAGTGACTGAGATCAAGAGCATCAACTGAACAGCCAATGAGAAGAAGGGACAGGTCAGGTACTAGAGAGCATTTGATTGGTCAGAAGATTTGATGTGAAAATGAAGTATGAAGTGACGTGAATAAAACCGTGGATGCATTTAGGCGGAAGCGACAAACTGCAAACTTTGTAGATCAGTTTATTGAAAGATGAAATAAACTGGTGATCTACAGTTTGAGCGACAGCAATAATTCATTATGAATTACAGTGAATTAATGCATTTATATTACAAACAAACTAAGCCGAAGGAAAATTAATGAATGGATGAATAAATGAATGGATGAATAAATGAATGATTGAATAAATGAATAAATGAATGAATAAATGAATAAATGAATGAATAAATGAATGAATAAATGAATAAATAAATGAATGAATAAATGAATAAATAAATGAATAAATGAATGAATGAATGAATAAATGAATAAATGAATGAATAAATTAACGAATAATTGAATAAATAAATGAACGAATAAATGAATGAATAAATGAATGAATAAATGAATAAATGAATGAATAAATGAATGAATGAATAAATGAATGAATAAATGAATGAATAAATAAATGAATGAATAAATGAATAAATAAATGAATGAATAAATGAATAAATGAATGAATAAATGAATAAATAAATGAATGAATAAATGAATAAATAAATGAATGAATAAATGAATAAATAAATGAATAAATAAATGAATAAATGAATAAATGAATGAATAAATGAATGAATAAATAAATGAATGAATAAATGAATAAATAAATGAATAAATAAATGAATGAATAAATGAATAAATAAATGAATAAATAAATGAATGAATAAATGAATGAATGAATAAATGAATAAATGAATGAATAAATGAATAAATGAATAAATGAATGAATAAATGAATAAATAAATAAATGAATAAATAAATGAATAAATAAATGAATGAATGAATGAATAAATGAATGAATAAATGAATAAATGAATGAATAAATGAATGAATAAATAAATTAATGAATAAATGAATGAATGAATTAATGAATGAATAAATAAATGAATGAATAAATGAATAAATAAATGAATAAATAAATAAATGAATGAATAAATGAATGAATGAATAAATGAATGAATAAATGAACGAATAAATGAATAAATAAATGAATAAATAAATTAATGAATAAATGAATAAATGAATGAATGAATGAATGAATAAATGAATGAACAAATGAATAAATGAATGAATGAATAAATGAATGAATAAATGAATGAATAAATGAATGAATAAATGAATAAATAAATGAATGAACGAATGAATAAATGAATGAATGAATGAATAAATGAATGAATAAATGAATGAATAAATGAATAAATAAATGAATGAATGAATAAATGAATAAATAAATGAATGAATGAATGAATGAATGAATGAATGAATAAATGAATGAATAAATGAATAAATGAATGAATGAATGAATAAATGAATGAATAAATGAATGAATAAATGAATAAATAAATGAATAAATAAATGAATGAATAAATGAACAAATGAATGAATGAATGAATGAATAAATGAATGAATAAATGAATAAATAAATGAATAAATAAATGAATGAATAAATGAATGAATGAATGAATGAATGAATGAATGAATAAATGAATAAATAAATGAATGAATGAATGAATGAATGAATGAATGAATGAATGAATGAATGAATGAATGAATTGTGATGCAGCAGTTGTGTATTTGCACACTTGATTCAAATAAAAACACTCACAGCAGCTTTTGCAGAAGCGAACTCCACCACAGCGCTGCCTTTCTTCTTGCTGGATATCAAGATGTTCAAGACATCTCCATACTGCAACACAAACACCAGACAATCAATTATCAGTAGTGGTGTAACGGATCACAAGTCTCACTGTTCGGATCATATTATGGTTTTTTAGTCACGGATCGGACCATTTTCTGATCAGCCAAAAAGGGGAGGAGACAAATGTAATTTGCTTTCCATTTACTACAAAAACAGCGCTGCGGGACACTTTTTGTTTCAACACACAGAACTTAAACTTGTAATTTTATTAAAAATAAGATGCAGAAATAATCAACTGAACAAAAATAAATAGTAAAATATTCAGTACTGTGAGAAATAATATTCACTACTGTTGCTGATAACACTAAACATAGATATCTAACATTATAATGTGTACAGCCCATATTTATTTTTAGTCTCATCTTCAATAAGTGATTCAGTTATTCACTCATAAAACTTCATGTTTCATTGCTAGATGATCATTTTTGAAGAATTATTCAGTGGCATAATTTTGATGGCTAGGCATCGCCACCTATAGATTAAATAATGTAACTGCTACCTTCAACTTTCATTTTTGAGCATTGTTAAATGCATATGATAGTGATTTTAATCTTCTCCATAAACATCAGTGGTTTTATCTAAACTAAAAACTGTTCTCCCAGTACTTCTGTGTCATTTGACTATTTGTAACTTTAAAACTAACTCAAAAGACTAAAGACGATCGGCGTTTTCAGATTTGAATGCAGTGATTGGATTAATAAACATATGCAGATCACCATCATTTATAACTGATGTTGCGTGGGTGTTGAGATCCCGATCTTTTAATGATTAGTCGTGCAGCTTACGCTGAATGCATTAATGCAGGCTAAACAAGTAGTGACGGAAAACACCTTTAATAACCTAAGAAACCCACCACATCCTGAATAACCCACAACAACTTCTTCCATCATCATTATATTTTAAAGGAAAGGCTATATGTTTTCATACATGTGATTTGAAGAACGTGAGAGGCGATCTTTAGTAAAGACAAATTTAGTAAAGTAAAAATAAAAAGTATTAATCTGCGGGTCATGTGTTTTCTCGAACCGTGGGTTGTGATCCATACAAATAACGGATCAACCGTGATCTGTTACACCCCTAATCATAAGTGCGGTAAAAAAAACATACCGAAAATGATTATTGTTTATATCCTACCCTCTTTCCAGCAGTGCACATTCATTCCTGTGGCTCTTAAAGTTACATCGTGCTATTTTCGTGCTATTGCTATTTTTATTGGCTTTAATAAGAAAGAAATCAAGTTAAGGCATCGCAGTGGCGCAGTAGGTGGTGCTGTCGCCTCACAGCAAGAAGGTCGCTGGTTTGAGCCTCGGCTGGGTCAGTTGGCATTTCTGTGTGGCGTTTGCATGTTCTCCCTGCGTTCGTATGGGTTTCCTCCGGGTGCTCCAGTTTCCCCCACAGTCCAAAGACATGTGGTACAGATGAATTGGGTAGGGTAAATTGTCCGTAGTGTATGAGTGTGTATGGATGTTTCCCAGAGATGGGTTGAAGCTGGAAGAGCAGCTACTGCTTAAAACATGTGCTGGATAAGTTGGCGGTTCATTCCGCTGTGGCGACCCCGGATTAATAAAGGGACTAAGCCGAAAAGAAAATGAATGAATGAATGAATGCAATGAGTTAGGTACTTACAGTGATGACTAACGTTTAATAAGTTCATTGTTCATATTTTTATCATTTTATTTTATTTTTTATTATCAATAAATCTGAGGACTTTTATTGATTTTTACTTCATTTTTATCTACACATTCCACTGTGGTAAATTTCAGGATTTCTGAAATTCATAGGTGTAATATCAACATCAAATAAAGAAATAAAATAATAATAAAATTAACAAGCAAACAAATAAATATTAATAATTTATTAATAAATAATAAAATCAAATAAATTAATAAAAATTAATTAAATACAATAAATAAAAATTAAATATATATTTTTAAATAAATACAAACAAAAATAAATAAATAAACATACATAAATATATACCTATATATATATATATATATAAAACTTTTTTTTTATAGATTTATTTGTATATGTATACATGTCTGTATGTATGCATGCATGTATATGTATATATATATATATATATATATATATATATATATATATATATATATATATATATATATATATATATATATATATATATATATACATATATACATGCATGCATACATACAGACATGTATACATATACAAATAAATCTATAAAAAAAAAAGTTATATATATATATTTATATAGCCACTCATTATTAACCAAAACAATCCAGCTTTTTAAATATGTCTTTTCCCATAATCGAGCAGCTCTCAAAATATCTGAACTTTTGCTTAAAATTTGAAAAGAAAATAAACATCATGAGAGCGACGACGAGCCGAGTTAGATTTAAAGTCAATCTATTTTCAGCATAAATGTTTTCTTCCCAGATCTGGAGTATTTCTGAGCATCAGCCATAAATCTGAGAAACATCAGCTAATGTTCAGCAGCGTTTACTCCTCCAGTTCAGTCCATCATCATCATCATCATCATCATCATCATCATCATCATTATTATTAATATCAGGAATTCTGGGAGTCAATCTGGAGTATCGGTCAGTATTTGACCTTTGACAGCGGAAAGGAAGATGCCAAACTAAAGTACGTGCAGATCTAAACCCACTACAGCTACTATTAGCACACGGTTTATGAGGAACTGCATGAAAGAAAATCTCAATTTCTTCATTATATTCAGTTGAGGGCAAAACCATTCGCCCGCCTGAGCAACATTTATTCTTTTTTAAATATTTCCCAAATGATGTTGAACAGATTTTTCACAGTATTTCCTCTAATATTTGTTCTTCTGGAGAAAGTCTTTTTTGTTTTATTTCGGCTAGAATAAAAGCAGTTTTAATTGTTTTAAACCCATTTTAAGATATATTAATAGCCCCCTTCAGCAATGTTTGTTTTGGATTGTGTCCAGAACAAACCACTGTTATACAATGACTTGCCTAATTACCCTAACTTTACCTTAATTAACCTAGTTAAGCCTTTAAATGTCACTTTAAGCTGAATAGAAGTGTCTTGAAGAATATCTAGTCTAATATTATTTACTGTCATCACAACAACGAGAAAAGAAATCAGTTATTAGAAATAAGTTTAGAAAAAAAACATTAGGTTTAAAAATGTGTTGTAAAAAAAATCTGATATTGGGAAAAAATGTACCTGGGGGGCTAATAATTCAGACTTCAACTATGTGCATATATACAGACATAGTTTCTTTTAAAATTGTATTATTTTTTGTTAAAGCTAATTGCTTTCAGTTTCAGAATCTTGATAGTAATAAAGTTAATTATTTAAAAATGTTAAATTATTTTTTTATTTTAAGTAAAGCACTTTGTATTACCATTGTGTATGAAGCCTGCTATATAAATAAACTCCATGCATGCCTAAATTGTTCTTTTACTAATAACCTATAATCAAGAATCGCTATTTATAACAACAAAAAAAGCACACACCCCAGATTCCCAGTGTCACCAGTGCAGATTTGCGTTTAGATGCACAAGATGCAAGTCTTGCGATTGCATGTGAAAAGCAGATTTGTAGTTTTTCCTCATACGTTTCTTTGAAATATTATTAAATTTTATTTTGAAGAATTTTGCTTTCAGTTTCAAAAAAATTTCTTCAGAATTTTTTTAAATATGTTCAAAATCATAAATTATATTTTTAAAAATGTTATTAACAGGTTTATTTGTTTATTTATATGTTTTTTATTTTATTTTTAATTGTAGCTTTTCCTTATACGTTTCTTTTAAATATTATTTTATTATTTTTTTGAAGAATTTTTCTTTTGGTTCCAGAATTTTTCAGTTTTGGTTTTAAAAACTGTTAAATACATATATTACGTTTTTTTTAATAACTTCCCAGAAACGCCCAGGTATATCAACAGCTGTTCAAGTATATTTAGTGACACATATTATTATTATTATTATTATTATCATTATTATTATTATCATTATTATTATTATTATTATTATTATTATTATTATTATTATTATTATTATTATTATTATTATTATTATTATCATCCTTTTAGACTTTTTCTGTATCCACCCAAGATAGCCAAACATTTGCGATCAATTAACCAGTGGAAAATCTCCTCTCATTACCCGTTTCGTAGGCTACTGCTGGTTGTGTGTGCGCAAGAACTGTCAATACTCCCACAGTCTCACAGAGATGCGCCTTTTGGTAAGTTAAAAAATGCGTCTGACTGTAGTTTCTAAATCTCTTAAAATGTCCGGGATTCAGCTTTCGCTTTCTAAAGTTGTCATTAATTGTATGCGTTTTTGCATTACCTTTTTACTTAATCCTATTTTCGCTTGGCTTTGCAGCTGACTGCAAGAGCAAGAGAAACATTAAATAATTAATTATTTAATAAACCACTTAGAAAAAAATATTTACTATATACTCGGACAGGACGAAATGATATTCATTCATTCATTTTCGTTACGGCACAGGCCCGTTATTAATCTGGGGTCGCCACAGTGAAATGAACCACCAACTAATCCAGCACATGTTTTACGCAGCGGATGCCCTTCCAGCTGCAACCCATCACTGGGAAACACCAATTATCACTCATACACACTTATTCACACTCATACACTACAGACAATTTAGCTTACCCAATTCACCTGTACCAGATGTGCTTGAACTTGTGAGGAAAACCGGAGCACCCGGAGGAAACCCACGCCAACACGAGGAGAACATGCAAACTCCACACAGAAACGCCAACTGATCCAGCCAGGGCTTGAACCAGCGACCTTCTTGCTGTGAGGCGATTGTGCTACCCACGAAATGATATATAAATGCAAAATATTTGTAATTTTTTGCAATATTGCCTGTTTTTATTCCTTTCTGTTATTCATTTCTCAGTTGTATATTTGATTAATTTAGTGTTTAAATCTTTTTATTATGGTATACATATTTTATTAATTAGATTATGTTAAAATATTACACATATCTAAAACGTTTTAGCAATAATGTACAAAATGTCATGCCAATAAAGCAACTTGAACTTAAGAATATAGTTAAAAATCACATTATGTTTTGCTTGTCGCATGTAGTTGACCATGTGTGTGATGTTGGTAAAAGCTGCGTTTCGATCCGCCGACCACCATAAGTATATGTCAAACCTGTGTAAACCACTGAACATTATAACATGCGTTTTTTATCTTATTTGTTTGTTTATTTTGCTTATACGTTTCTTATAAGTACTTTAAATTACAAATGTGTATATAGAAATAAACTAGCCTTGCCTAAATTATTCAGCTAATTACCTACAATTCAGAATCATCATTTAAAACAACAACAAAAAAGCCCAGATTCCCAGATCTGCGTGTAGATGCACAATTGAATCTTGCGTTTGCATGTGAAGAGCAGATTTCCAGCAGTCCCTGAACGCCTCTAAACACGTCTGCAGCGGTGGCATGTGCTAAAAACAAGAAAAACTTAACAGCGCTCGCACACGGGGGGGAAATAAAGCTTTTAATGGCTGATGTCATGCAGACCTGAGACCCGCGGCGCTGGACGGCAGATCTGCTCATTAATAGCAGAAAAAATAAAACTGCTCATTCACACACAAGGCCACTTCTCACGTCTTTAAAACACAGGCTGGACGGACAGCGTGCTTCAGATAATCAGATGAAAACAACATTCAAATACGCTAACAATTAAACGCGGCTCCGAAAAGCTCATAATCGGCCCTCGTAAAGCTCTCGCAACACTTGTTTTTGACACGGAAGACATGCACAACATGAGGAAAGAGAATGCTGGAAATGTACAACTATTTGAAACTCACTGTAAAGGAAATTGGTGTCAAATTTACAGTATTAATAGCAATTTTGGTTTCCAGTAATACTGTAAAGTTTACAAGTGCATTGTAAATGAATAATTATAATCTGATGTAAAGCTACAGCAATTAATATTGGTTTGTTTGTTTTTTTTTTGGTAGGCACGGTGGCTCAGTGGTTAGCACTGTGGCCTCACAGCAAGAAGGCTGCTGGTTTGAGTCTCGGCTGGGTCAGTTGGTGTTTCTGTGTGGAGTTTGCAAGTTCTCCCCGCGTCGGTGTGTGTTTCCTCCGTGTGCTCTGGTTTCCCCCACAGTCCAAACACATGCGCTATAGGGGAGTTGATTAACTAAATTGGCTGTAGTGCATGAGTGTGTGTGTAAATGAGTGTGTAGTTCATTTGATTTATTTACAATGTATTTTGTTAGGGCTGGGCAATTAATCAAAAACTAATCGACATCGACATTCAGAACCTGTAATTGATTCAATTTTTCGTATTACTTTCCCTACCGTGCGTGGAGTCATGTGACCCCGCTCTGTTAAGGCTACTGTACACTTCTGTGCCTAAAGCACGGGCATGGTCCAGCGCAGCCTTTGTGCGGTTGCATACTTTTGTGAGCACATTACATGTGAGTAGGCTTGTGCCGGTATTCGGTAATGCGATAAATCACGGTAATGAATATGCACGATATTGTTATCGCGGGCACTTCAAAATACCGTGAAAAATAATAGATCCGAATTTATATTCTTAGAACGCGCCTTAGCTTATTTTCCATCAACCGCTTGAAGAAACACTGCGTATATGCTGCGCAGAACTGATGCGCACTCTGATGTAAACAATCCCCACATGTAGAAGCCCTGTGTGCACACAGCGCGCGCCGCCGCTGCCACCGCACTATAATCCTCACACGAAGAAGAAGCATGGCGGAAGGAGGAACGCTGCCGACAATTTATCCCCCTTCAAAAAAAAAGTCAGAGGTTTGGAAATATTTTGGGTTCCAAAAAAATGCAGAGGGATTGCTGATCGAAGACTGTTTCCCTTTGCACATTCACTTTGATATAATTGCTCAAGTTTACTTTTATATTGTGTATTGTTTTATTTATATTTATTTGTATTTAAATGTTTGAAGTACTTTTAGTTAATTAAAAAGTTATTAAAGTTACTAAGTTGACGAAACTGAAGTTTTTTGTGTTTTTTTACCTGTTTCTCTAGTAAAATTACAATATCGTGATAATACCGTATACCGTGATAAAAGCTCAATCAATTAATTGCAGCATGAAAATGTGATACCGGCACATGCCTACATGTGAGCATATTTTTTGTACAAAACTTAATAGTGAACCATGAGGGCAAAAAATAAATAAATAAATAAAATAATCGTTCATTAATCGTAATTGAGTTCAACTGTTTAATTAATCGAGATTTCCATTTTAGGTCAAATCGCCCAGCCCTACAGTTTGCAATGTCATATTTTCTGTCTTTTAGACAATGAGAGACTTGCTTTGTTTACCAAATTGTTCCGGAAGCCAGCTCTCTGCAACTCTCACATGGTCACCCACTGAAGCTAAGCAGGGCTGCGCCTGGTCAGTACCTGGATGGGGGACCACATGGGAAAGCTGGGTTGCTGCCGGAAGTGGTGTTAGTGAGACCAGCAGGGGGCGCTCAACCTGCGGTCTGTGTGGGTCGTAATGCCCCAGTATTGTGACAAGGACTCTATACTGCTTAGTGAGCGCCGTCTTTCGGATGAGATGTTAAACCAAGGTCCTGACTCTCTGTGGTTGTTAAAAATCCCAGGAATTTCCTTTGAAAAGGAGTAGGGGTTTAACCCCGGCATCTTGGCCAAATCTGTCCACTGTCCTCTGCCCATCACGGCCTCCTTACCATCCCCATATCATAATTGGCTTAATCACTCTGTCTCCTCTCCACCAATCAGCTGATGTGTGGTGTGTGGTCTGGCGTAATATGGCTGCCGTCATGTCATCCAGGTAGATGCTGCACACTGGTGCTGGATGAGGAGATTCCACCCCAATGTGTAAAGCGCTTTAAGTGCCCAGAAAAGCGCTATATAAATGTAAGGAATTATTATTATTAACATTATTATTATTAAGTGGATCTAATTGGATTTACATTGTAAACGTTCAATAAAAGTTAAAAAGGTCTTATTTTTTATTTCATTTATTAAAGGTGCAGTAGGTGATTGTGTTCGGAAACATGTGTTGTTGTGCTGGTTGAAAGCCTCTTCACACTCCAATAGTAATGATTAAAGTAAATGATCTAAATGTATTTATATGTATTTTTTTATTCTGGGTGAGGCATAAGACTAAAACATGTTCATCCAATTAAATATTGTCAGACCGACAAGTAACTCAATTACGACAGGGATCTCAAACTGTCTGTCAACCAGTGGTGTAAAGTAACTAATTACAAATACTCAAATGACTGTAATTGAGTAGTTTTTCTCAGGAATTGTAATTTACTGAGTAGTTTTATAAATGTGTACCTTTTACTTTCCCTTGAGTCAATTTTTAGTGCTGTATCTGTTCTTTTACTCCACTACTTTCCTTCAACCTGCAGTCACTACTTTATTATTTTACTTGTCTATGAGGATTAGACTAATCATTCCTGTGATTCCTGTCCAATCAAATCACACACAGAAGGTAAACCACATCATAATGAACCACCTCAAGACATGTGCGATTTAAAATTGCAGCAAACTGTTTGGAAGCATTAAAAGCGTCCAAGAAGATGTCCAAAGTCTTTACCCGCATTGATCCAGAGACTGTTTAGATGCATGTCATTGATGAGAAGATGACAGATGTTTACTGTATGATGACCGAAATGGCTCTAAACACCCAGCAAGCACAAGACGTCAACATGACGTCTGATTGATGTTGTATCATCGTGGGGACGATGCATTTTGTTTGGAAATGAAAATCGAGTTGACGTCAGAACTCAACGTCAGGCCAACGTCTATGTCCAACCTAAAACCAACCAAATGATGTAACAGCTTGACGTTGTGTGGACGTTACGACTATTGACATTTATCAGACGTTGGATTTTGGTTGCCATACCTGATGAATAAATGTCAGTATTTGACGTCAATATGATGCTGGTTTTAGAAGTTGGGTCGACTTTGGATTTTGGTTACTTTCTAACAACCTAAAATCTACCAAATACGTCATTATTGGACATCAAAATAACATCCTTAGACGCTGGCTAGATGTTAAATTTTGGTCACCTGACGTCACAACCTAAATGTAACCTAATAATAACGTCTGATGACGTTGTGTGCCTGCTGGGCAATAACTAAATGCACTACAGAATGTTACGTTTACACACATCCTCAAATTACACGTAAACACATCAGCTTTTAACAGCGTAATACTCACTACTCACTACTCTTGAGTACTTTTGAAAGCTCTACTTTTTACTCATACTTTGAGTAATATTTACAACAGATACTTTTACTCTACTTGTAATGGTACTTTTACTTGAGTATGATTTTTCAGTACTCTTTCCACCACTGCTGTCAACAAATTTAAATTTGAACTTCTGTGCAGCCTCTTTAAGCAGACAGATATGTCACTCGCGCACACTACTACTGAGAGAGAGACGTCATCAGGCAAACTCTGCAAACTTCTTTCTGAAAGACCAGCGTGGCCTTGTATCCATGAAAAGAAAGATTGTTTCTGAATGGGTTTCTGCCAAAAATGCAGAATCAAAACTTTTCTAAACCCTGAATCAATATCGGAATTACTTTTGCACACTGGAGGGAAATGACGTTATGCAGTTCAAAACAACGATCTGAAGGATGACACCACGGCTGAAGTATTTCTTTTAGACAGGTATGTTTTAAAACTACTTTAGCCACTCAAAGCTTATGTAGACTGTGTTGTTGTTTATGAATGGGGTTATATGCACAGTAGTGTTGTTCAGCCACTGAAAACGTATGGCAAATGATTGGCAATTTTCAAGTTCATTCAAGTTGGCTTGGTAACATAAGTTTAATGTCAAAAGATGACAGGATAGTTATGTTTAATAACAAAACATGGGTAAATATGCTCTTCTGCCTAACGGACTTTACTGAGGTGAAGCTTGATTTTCATTCTTGAGGCCTGTCAACAACTACGCTTGATAAAGTGTGTGTCTCCATAGAGTTTTCTGACTGGTGAATGACATGATCTAGTGTTATATCTAATCAGTGCATGTTTATGACTTAAGGAGGCGTGGCTTTGGACGGCAGGGGAGGTATGTAAAATTTCTAAGCTATTATGCTAATGCTAGCATTCTGGCACCTACTGCACCTTTAAGTTTTTAGTTATGATCATCCTGCAGATGTTTTACAAAATTCTGAGCAGAAATAGCAAAAAAATGTCTGCAGATTCTGTCTGGCCCTAGTTAAAGCCATTTATTGTAAATAAAGTGTCAAAAACATGCAAACTCTAGATTTAGACATACACATTTTTCTTTTAAAAACAATTGGGTATACGCACACAGACTTAATTTCAGCCAGCCAGCCCTAGGCCTATTATAAAATTGACACGTTTAAGATCTGATTTCTTTAAAAATCAGTGATCTTCACTGCCTGTACGATATAAAGTGGGTCTCAGACCAGACAAGAAGCACTGCATTAAATTACAGTTTCCCCCGCCATCTCTTTAAAACATGAACATTTATCTCACCCCAGTATTTTCAATAGAGTTTCTGTGCTCACCTGCTACTGACGGTAGAGTTTACATGGTCTTTCATCTCGTTTTACGCTTGAACAACTAAATGAATGCTTAAGTCTACTTTACTGAATGTTTTATAATTACATCACAACATTGATACTGAAAAGGAACCTTATGAAATTAAAAATAGTCACATTAAGCCTTCACTGGAAGTTTATCATTGTCTGAAAAACACTAGCTGTGCATTTAGACCATTGACAGGTTTAAAAACTATAATAAACTAAATGTATTCAGTCTGACTCCCGATGCGGTGTTGGTTTTAATAAAACAAATATATATATATATATATATATATATATATATATATATATATATATATATATATAAAATAAGCTATGATCATTTTGTAAAATACTGATTCATTGGAGCCCAATTATGAATTGATAATGAAGATTAACTAAGCGTCTCACCTTCTGAAAGAGGTTTTGAAGACATTCGTGGGAATAGCCAGCATTACTGTCGTCCTCTTTTTTACATTTCCACTTCAACTGAGGAGAAAAACAGAAAAAAAATCAGCACCAAAGCAGATATTTCCAAAAAAATACATTTATTTTAAATATTGGTACTTACAAAAATGTGATACTTACAATATCTTAAAAGAATAATAACGATAATAATAATAATAATAATAATAATAATAATAATAATACCAATAATAATAACAAAAATAATAATAATAATAATAATAATACCAATAATAATAACGAAAATAATAATAATAATAATAATAATAATAATGATAATAACGAAAATAATAATAATAATAATACCAATAATAATAACAAAAATAATAATAATAATAATAATAATAATAATGCCAATAATAATAACAAAAATAATAATAATAATAATACCAATAATAATAACGAAAATAATAATAATAATAATAATAATAATAATAATAATAATAATAATAATAATAATAATGATAATAATAATAATAATAATAATACCAATAATAATAACGAAAGAATAATAATAATAATAATAATAATAATAATAATAATAATAATACCAATAATAATAACGAAAATAATAATAATAATAATAATAATAATAATAATAATAATAATGATAATAATAATAATACCAATAATAATAACGAAAATAATAATAATAATAATAATGATAATAATAATAATGATAATAATAATGATAATAATAATAATGATAATAATAATAATAATGATAATAATAATAATAATAATAATAATAATAATGATAATAATAATAATGATAATAATAATGATAATAATAATAATGATAATAATAATAATAATACCAATAATAATAATAATAATAATAATAATAATAATAACAATAATAATAATCATAATAATAATAATAATACAATAATAGTAATAATAATAATAATAATAATAATAATAATAATAATAATAATATAATAATAACAACAACAATAATAATAATCATAATAATAATAATATTATAATAATAATAATAATACAACAATAATAATGCTTAATAACAATATTATTATTATGATTATAACAATATCAATCATCATCATCATCATCATCTTTGTTATCATATTAATCATCATCATAATTTTTCATTTGAACAATTTATAGTTTTTATTAAAAGAAAATATTTTTATTCAGCAAAAATTGCAAAAAAAATATTTACATTGCAAAAAAAAAACATTTCCTCTGAAAAATAAAATTACAAATTATTTTCTACAAAAACATCAATAAATAATTCACTACAACTAAAATTCAAATACTAATATTATTTTTAATATAAATATTGTACATGTAAAGCTGCATGGGATTAATACTGAATTTTAAATTAATATTTTTTGTTGTGTAATTTCTAATTTGGGATTTTATTTTTAATTATTCAGCAAGACGGCACACAATTAATCAATCAAGTTAGATTTTCAAAATAATTAGCAAATACATTTTAAAAAAATGTTCCCTAATTTGCCTAATAACTGTTTCTTACACACTGTAAAACCCAATAAGTTAAGGTAACTCAAACCATTTAAGGAAACCGATTGCAACAAACCATTTAAGTTCAAAAACTAATCCTAATGAGTACTGTGAACTTAATACATTTGAGTAAATAAAGCAATTTGAGCACAGTAAAACCCGATAAATGAAGAGAACTCAAACCCCTGAGTACTGTAAAGCGCAATAACTTCAAGCAACTCACACCGTTTGAGGAAACCGATTGCAACAAACCATTTGAGCTCAAAAGTTATCTAGATGAGTACTGTGAACTTACTCCATTTGAGTTTAAGAAACGAGGTATTTAATTAACTCATTACCTTCGACACTGAGTTCAAAACTCTTTTCAAATGAGTACAATTAACTTTCAGTAAATTTTGAGTTAACTACACTCATTTCATTTGATAAAGTTGACCGTTGGGTTTTACAGTGTAATTTCCACAAAAATATGAAGCAGCATTAAAAATAATCATGAAAGTTTCTTGATCATCAAAACCACATTAGAATTATTAGACAATGATATTGAAAATTCAGCTTTAAATCACACGGATGTATACAATTTTAATCTAAATTCAATAAGAAAACTTATTTCATATTGCAATAACATTTTATTTTATTGTTTTATTAAATAAATGCAGATTTTAGGAGCAAAAAAATAATATATACATTATATATAATATATAATATATACATTTTACATATTTTATTGTATTTTTGATTAAGTAAAAGCAAATTGAGAGCTGAAAACAAATAATAATTAATTTTTCCATGCTCTAACTGCTAATAAATCACCGTTTTTAATATATTTCAGATCCAAACTAATTATTATAGATTTTCCTTAAAAAAAAAAAAAGCAAAAAAAGTTTCTCCTAAAAAATTAAATGTAAAATATTTCCAGAAAGTATGAAGCAGCATTTAATATAATTATAAGTATCTTGATCATATTAATGATGTTGAAAATTCTGCTTTAAATCATAAGAATAAACACAATCTTAAATTAAATTCAATAAGAAAACTGTCATTTAATGCTGCAATAACATTTTACTGCATTAAACATTTAGTTTTATTGTTTTATTAAATAATTGCAGATTTTAAGAACAAAATATATATATATTTTACACATTTTATTGTATTTTTGATCAAGTAAATACAAGTTTTAAGAGCAGAAAACAAAGTAGAATTAATTAAATAATTAATTATCCTTAAAAGTCTGCTTTAAATCACAAGAATAAATACAACCTTACATTAAATTCAATTAGAAAAGAAGTGTTATTTCATATTGCAATGACATTCTACTGTTTTACACATTTTATTTTATTGTTTTATTAAATAAATGCAGATATAAAGAACAAAAATATAGATCAATTACATTATTTTTAATCTAACTGCTATAACATATCACCCGATCACCAGCGATCCAGGCTTGCAGATCATTGGTAAACATGCACCATCACCCAGACTACAATTCTGTCACTTTATGAACTACAAATCCCGTAATGCACCTCACACACACCTGTTCCGGAATCACAGATGATTACACTCACACAGCTGGGAGCTGATCAAAGACTGATTACACAGATTGAACACATTCCCCTACAGTTTGCGGAGTTTTCCGTGTGCCATGACCCTTGCCTTGTCTCTTTGTTTTCGTTGTTTGCTGCCTGTATCGACCATTTGCAAGTGACCTGACTATGCTTCTGGATTTCCCTGTATGTACCCGTTTGCTCCTGTGATTGACCTCTGCTTGTCTGACGTGTCTAAATAAAGCTGCACGAGGATCCTCACTTTGTTGTTACCCGACTTCCTGGTTACATCACCATTTTAATGAATATCAGACTCAAACAAGTTAGTATAGTTTTACAAAAAAAAAACTAATTAATTTCTAACATCTTCACAAAAATCATAAATGTTTCTTGATTTAAATCACAAGATTAAATACAATTTTACACTAAATTCAATAGGATTGTTTTTATTTTATATTGCAATAACATTTTACAATTGTACTGCATTTCTTATTACATAAATGCAGCTTTTGCGAGTATAATAAATAATATATAAATTACATTTTCTATCCTCTATAACTGCTATAATATATCACCATTTTTAATGTACTTCAGATTTGCTTTTAAATCAGTCTTGGTGAGAGGAAATTTCCCAAAACATTAAATCTTGCGCGTCTGCAAACTCATAATGTTCCAATTACATCCGACAGGCCACAATAATGGGCTGTGACACAATATTTATCAGCTCTCCAATAAACGCCAGCTCACAGTCTGCTTTAATGAATGGAGCGTCCAGAGAACGAGCAAAACTCATTTGTTTTCAAGAGTCTGCACTCGTTTATTAAGACAAATCTGAAGAGGAAGTCGAGAGCAATCTGTTCTGAAGGAAAATATATGTCTGAAAAATCCATCAGGAAAAACATTTAGAGACTAAATCTTACATAACGCAGGAGAACATCAGGGTTTATTTGTGCTGAACGAGCAGGGATGATTAATATGGACTTTAAATATATAATGCAATACTTTCTGCTCTCATTGTTATCATGATAACAACGATGATCATTTATACGTTTCTACTATGAGACAAAAAAAAATCCGGCAGGTTTTGAAAAAATAATGAGGAGAAGGAACTATTTTAACTGTGTGTTAATCTGAAAATAGAATAGAATAGAACAGAACAGAACAGAACAGAACAGAGCGGAACGGAACGGAACAGAATAGAATGGAACAGAACAGAATACAATAGAATAGAATGGAACGGAACAGAACAAAACAGAACAGAACAGAACAGAATAGAATAGAATAGAATAGAATAGAATAAAATAGAATGGAATAGAATAGAATGGAACAGAACAGAACAGAATGGAACAGAACAGAACGGAACAGAACAGAACAGAACAGAACAGAACAGAATAGAATAGAATAGAATAGAATAGAATAGAATAGAATAGAATGGAACGGAACAGAACAGAACAGAATAGAACAGAACAGAATAGAACAGAACAGAATGGAACAGAACAGAACAGAACGGAACAGAATAGAATAGAATAGAATGGAACAGAACAGAACAGAACAGAATAGAACAGAATAGAATGGAACAGAACAGAATAGAACAGAATAGAATGGAACAGAACAGAATAGAACAGAATGGAATGGAACAGAACAGAATAGAATAGAATAGAATGGAACAGAACCGAACTGAACAGAATAGAATAGAATAGAATAGAATAGAATAGAATAGAATAGAATAGAATAGAATGGAACAGAACAGAACAGAATGAAACAGAACAGAACAGAACAGAATGGAACAGAAAAGAACAGAATAGAACAGAATAGAATGGAACAGAACAGAACAGAACAGAACAGAATAGAACAGAATAGAATGGAACAGAACGGAACAGAACAGAAAAATGTGAATAATTCAACTGTTTATATAAAAAATGTGAATGAGACCCAATATCTTTAGCAGAGATGCCCAAACTAGGGCCTGCGGGTCAAAGTTGGCCCACGATAACCTTTGATTTGGCCCACCATCCCATCTGAGAAGAGAGGGAGGATGATGGGGACTGTTTAGTGATTGGGCTCTATTTTAACGATCTAGGTGCAAAGTCTAAAGTGCAGGAAATAAAAAGAATTAAGAGGCGTGTCTGAATCCACTTTTGCTATTTTAAAAATGGAAAAATATGCTCTGCGTCGCAGCGCATGGTCTAACAGGGTTGTGCTTATTCTCTTAATGAGTTCTGAGTGGGTTTTGAGCATAACGTGCATTAAACCAATCAGAGTCTCGTCTCTCATTTCCTTTAAGAGTCAGTTGCGTCGCACCATGTGTAAAAACTGAACGCTTCACTAGTGATAAAACAGTTAAACAGAGCATCTGCAGCGCGAGGATAAACAACCAGCCTCCTCCATTCAGCCTCTTTACTTTCTCTTGACTTTACTTTTACTCTTTACTTTACTCCTTTACTTTGGTGGAGTGAGGAAACGGTGGAAACTCACTCCACTGAAGACATCCATTAAACTACATATTTAATTTCCTTTGTTAGGCGCTAAGATTTGTGTCAAAACTATTTCTAATTTCCAGCAAAGGAATAAATGAACAATAATAATGAAGTGTGGTCAAAAAACGGAGTTATATCCAAACACACGTCCTGTTCTTATGCCCCATATGGTGATGCAGACGTCTCCAAAACCCCACAGGTGGACAAATCTAAACTTGTGTTTATTAAAACAAATATAAACATGCAGATTATAAATAATACTGCTAATAATAATAACATTATACAGATGCAGATTGGCATGAATAAACTGAAAACACGGGTGCATGATAAGGCCCATTGTCTTTTCAAATCTAACGTAATCTTTTGTTTACTTGTTTTATTGTTAAAAGCTAATTAAAATGGAGTCAGAGCTGAGTTTCAGCAGCCATGTTAAAGCGGTCAGTAAATCAGCATACTATCATCTCAAAAACATTGCAGGTTGCTTTGTTACTAGTAAAGACTTAGAGAAACTTGTTCATGCTTTTATCAGCAGCAGGGTGGATTACTGTAACGGACTCCTCACTGGCCTTCCCAAAAAGACAGTTGCAGCTCATCCAGAACGCTGTGGCCAGGATTCTGACCAGAACCAGGAAATCAGAGCACATCACACCCATCCTCAGGTCTTTACACTGGCTCCCAGTTACATTCAGAATAGATTTTAAAGTATTATTACTGCTCTATAAATCACTAAATGGCCTAGGACCTCAATACATTACAGATATGCTCACTGAATACAAACCTAACAGATCACTCAGATCTTTAGGATCAAGTAAACTAGAAACTCCAAGAGTTCAGTCAAAGCAGGGTGAATCAGCCTTCAGCTACTAACAGCGCCCCCTGCTGCTGGAATCAGCTTCCAGAAATGATCAGATGTGCTCCAACATTATGCACATTCACATCAAGACTGAACACACATCAGTTTAGCTGTGCCTTTACTGAATGAGCACTGTGCTACGTCCGATTTATCGTACAATTGTGTCTTTCTTTTCTTTTTCATCCTTTTTAATGTGTTTTAACACATTTTAATCTGTTTTTATATATATATATATTTTTTTTTTATACGCGTCTCTTTAATTCCTGTTTATGTAAAGCACTTTGTATTGCAATGTGCTATATAAATAAACTTGCCTTACACTAAAAAACTCTTTCTGAAACCCACATGACCTGCTCTTTAAATACATAAAACACATAAGCAAACGTCCCCTCATCCTTTAATACAGAAAACTGATGGATTTCCAAATGAAACACAGCTCTGTTAGTTTGACATGGTTACGGGTCTCTGGACGATACGATGACGCTGAAGGACAGAAATGAACGTGCATTATTAAGAGTTATGGGTCATCCAGTTAGAGGGTCCTGAGAGGACTGATGTGCATTAGTAAGCTGGATATAGATGTGAAGTATATTTATATTAGTGACAGATTCAATCTTTAAGAGGGGCTGCTTCATCTGATCCTTGCGTTCAGGAAATTAAATCACTGATGGACATGATAACTATAGACTCCCAGAGAGAGTTTTAAAAGATCTGCAGGTGCAGGAGGGAACCTAAAAAGACCTAAGATGTAATTAAACAGATTTAAAAACAAATTAATTCAGTAATTTGAGAAAAATGTCAATTGTTTTATAACACATAAAAAAAAAAGAACATTACAAATATTCATTCGGCTTAGTCCCTTATTCATCAGCGGAATGAACTGCCAACTATTCCAGCATATTACACAGCAGATGCATTTCCAGCTGCAACCCAGTACTGGGAAACACCCATACACACTCATTCTCACACACACACTCATACACTACGGCCAATTTAGTTAATCTATTCCCCTATAGAGCATGTTTTTGGACTGTGGGGGAAACCGGAGCACCCGGAGGAAACCCACACCAACACTGGGAGAACATGCAAACTCCACACAGAAACGCTAACCACTGAGCCACCGTGCAGCCAACATTACAAAAATAAAACAAAATAAAATAAAGCTGAACTGTGAAATGTTTGGGATATCCTGTATTAAGGAATGATGCAAACAAACAAACAAAAAACATGCAAATAAAATAAATTTCTTATAAAATATTTTAAATATTTTTATGTTATTATTTTTTAAAATGTAACAGTTTTAATAACCTATTTCTTTTATCTTTGCCATGATGACAGTACATAATAGTTTACTACATACAGTGCTCAGCATAATTGAGTACACCCCATATTATAAATGAATATTTTCCTCCATTCAGTGAATATAGGCAATGTCTTTTGGTGCATTTAAACAAAACAGATTTATTAAACAGATATATTTATTACAATAATATTTTAGTCACCAAACATATTTAGATATTGAAAGATAATACAATTAAATTCAAGCTAAATATTGCAAAAAAAGAAAGAATTTCTTTACGAAGTATTCTATCCATCTCAGATGCAGAAAAGCTAGTCCATGCTTTTATGACTTCTAGGCTGGACTACTGTAATGCACTGGTTGCTGGCTGCCCAGCATCCTCTATTAACAAACTTCAGTTTCAATTAGTACAAAATGCAGCTGCCAGAGTTCTTACCAGGTCTAGAAAATTTGATCACATCACCCCAATTTTATCCTCCTTACACTGGCTGCCTGTTAAGTTTCGTATTGAATTTAAAATATTGCTTCTTACATATAAAGCTTTAAATAATCTAGCTCCTGCTTATCTAACCAATCTTCTGTCTCGCTACAATCCAACTCGCTCTTTAAGATCTCAAAACTCAGGGCTTCTGGTAGTACCTAGAATAGCAAAGTCGAGTAAAGGAGGTCGAGCCTTCTCATTTATAGCTCCTAAACTCTGGAATAGCCTTCCTGATAACGTCCGAGGCTCAGACACACTCTCTCAGTTCAAAACTAGATTAAAGACCTATCTGTTCAGTAAAGCATACACTTAGTGCACCACTTAGGGGGCTTCCACACAGGTTCTGCATCTTGTTGATATACACTGTGAACATCAGCTACGCTAATTATTTTCTTTATTCTCCATTTCCACCTGGGGATACTCTTCCCGAGGCCCTCAGACCATGCAGAGTCACTGATTCGATCCAAGACCAACGACGAGATGATCCCAAGGTTTCCATATCCTGGACCAGGCCGTATCCTGAGCAGCTACTGTGATGGTCATGGAGGAGTGGAGAACATGAGACTGATTCCTGTGACGCTCCAGAGACAGACGAGTCTTCGCTGAGGCCAGCTTCCAGCCTCCGCCACTGAGACTGCAGCTCTGCACAAGACGTTTGGCCAGCGGAGAAATTAAAATGGTCGTGCCCAACTGAGTCTGGTTTCTCTCAAGGTTTTTTTTCTTCACTTTCGCCAATTAGTGAAGTTTTTTTTCCCTCTCCGCTGTCGCCACTGGCTTGCATGGTTCAGGATCTGTAGAGCTGCGCATCGTTGGATTTGCTCTTCAGTGTTTGGACTCTCAGTAGTGATTATTAAATCACACTGAACTGAGCTAAACTGAACTGAACTTAAACACTACAAACTGAACTACACTGTTCCTATTTACTGTGACCTTTTATATGAAGCTGCTTTGACACAATCTACATTGTATAAGCGCTATACAAATAAAGGTCAATTGAATTGAATTGAATTGAATTGAATTACAACCTACAAAATTTCAATAAATTGTTCCATATTTTTAGCTTCTCTTGATATTTCCTCTTTTTTTTATTTGTATTTAATATTTTTCTATAACATATATTTGGCTGTACTAGTTTTTGGACCGTTATCATAAGTTATTTTGTTAGATAAGCTCCAGATTTGGCTTCAGTACTGACTATTTTGTATAGCTTCCTATTAAAACTATGAATTTAAAAGAGAGACTTGTGAGGGGTGTACTTGTATTTGTTGAGCACTGTATTCTGCAATGGTAATTAGGCAAGTCATTGTATAACAGTGGTTTGTTCTGTAGCAAATTATAATATAATATTCATTTCTTAAGGGGGCTAATAATATTGCCCTTACCATATATTTTTGTTACAGCCAAGCTTAAAAAGAGAAGACTTTCTCCAGAATAAGAAAATGAATTAAAATTGCACAGGAGGGTGAATAATTTTGTCTATATATTATTATTATTTATTTATTTATTTTAGATATTAATACATGTTTTAGCAAAAAATAGTGCAAAATGGAGGATGGAATTTGTGTTTTATTACGTTCAATTGCATTAAGGTTGCAATAATTAAAATATATTTTAATCATTCATAATTTCATAAAAATATCATTAATCAGATCATCAATCAATATTAAAAACACTGTATAATATATTAATGTACCTATACAAGAATATTTACACACATCACATAAAACAAGTTAAAGTCCAAGATTGCATCATTTCTATTGCACACACACACACACACACACACACACACACACACACACACACACACACACACACACACCTTCAGTTTTGGTGTCACATTGCTGCCGCCCTGCTGCACTGCAGATGAGTCTGTGAAGATAAAGAGAGAAGAAAAATGAGTTAGAAGAACAGCCCAGGAGTCAAAACACATGCTGTTAATCTATCTGAAATCACACAAACTCTCACAAAGCACACCTGAGTGCGAAACCGAAGACAAGACGTCACTTTAGGGATTGTTTCATATGGATTTATTAATCAGTGTTCTTTTTCAATGAACGTGAACTGTCATAGTTTATTAAAAATACAAACCCCTCACTGCACATCAGCTGCACCTTTAGCAAACCTCCTAATACCTGCAGCATGAAGACTTTATGAACATTTATGATCATCAAAAGTGCTGGATCTGTTTGACAAAATATCTGACTGTGTGTCACTGCATATCAACTGACAAATTAATACAAAGCGATATAACTAAAGCAATGTCCACTGTGCTGAGTGACGCCGCTTCTCTTCTGTTAAACTGAACAGTCTCATCATCGATGATGTAAGCGTTCTTCAGCTCGGAAGGTAGAATAACAGTGTGAGTGCAGGTCGAGGAGGAGAAAGGAGGGGGAACTAGCATGCTTCGGCATGTTTCAAGACAACTGTGCTTAGTGTGAGTACACCCTAAAGGCTGATTTATATTTCTGTGTCAAGCGCACAGGTATGCTCCGGCGCAGCCTGCGCGTGGACGCATAGCCCTCGTCATTGCCATCGACGATACTGACGCGCATCTCTCAAAAAATGTAACTACATGTCACAACGATGCGTAGCGCAAGCTCTGTGATTGGTCGGCTTGGTATCGCTGACATGTGTGGGCAGAGGTGAGAGCCACGCGAGCCTGACGTTTTGCACCTCGCTGTTTAAATAGCAAATGCATTTGCGCTCATGTGTGCCCAAAGCCGTTCTGGTCTAAAAAAAGGAGGCGTGTAGAGGCGCATTGCTGTGTGTTCATCATGTGCATATGTATGTGTGTTATATGTGTGTGTTCATCACGTGCATATGTATGTGTGTTATATGTGTGTGTTCATCACGTGCATATGTATGTGTGTTATATGTGTGTGTTCATCACGTGCATATGTATGTGTGTTATATGTGTGTGTGTTCATCACCTGTGTGTGTTCATCACGTGCATATGTATGTGTGTTATATGTGTGTGTGTTCATCACGTGCATATGTATGTGTGTTACATGTGTGTGTGTTCATCAACTGTGTGTGTTAATCACGTGCATATGTATGTGTGTTACATGTGTGTGTGTTCATCACCTGTGTGTGTTCATCACGTGCATATATATGTGTGTTACATGTGTGTGTTTCACCACCTGTGTGTGTTCATCAGGTGTATATGTATGCGTGTTATATGTGTGTGTGTTCATCACCTGTGTGAGTTCATCACATGCATATGTATGTGTGTTATATGTGTGTGTGTTCATCACCTGTGTGTGTTCATCACGTGCATATGTATGTGTGTTATATGTGTGTGTGTTCATCACCTGTGTGTGTTCATCACGTGCATATGTATGTGTGTTATATGTGTGTGTGTTCATCACCTGTGTGTGTTCATCACGTGCATATATATGTGTGTTACATGTGTGTGTGTTCACCACCTGTGTGTGTTCATCAGGTGTATATGTATGCGTGTTATATGTGTGTGTGTTCATCACCTGTGTGAGTTCATCACATGCATATGTATGTGTGTTATATGTGTGTGTTCATCACATGTGTGAGTTCATCACGTGCATATGTATGTGTGTTATATGTGTGTGTGTTCATCACCTGTGTGTGTTCATCACGTGCATATGTATGTGTGTTATATGTGTGTGTGTTCATCACCTGTGTGTGTTCATCACGTGCATATGTATGTGTGTTATATGTGTGTTATATGTGTGTGTTCATCACATGTGTGAGTTCATCACGTGCATATGTATGTGTGTTATATGTGTGTGTTCATCACATGTGTGAGTTCATCACGTGCATATGTATGTGTGTTATATGTGTGTGTGTTCATCACCTGTGTGTGTTCATCACGTGCATATGTATGCGTGTTATATGTGTGTGTGTTCATCACCTGTGTGTGTTCATCACGTGCATATGTATGCGTGTTATATGTGTGTGTGTTCATCACCTGTGTGTGTTCATCACGTGCATATATATGTGTGTTATATGTGTGTGTTCATCACCTGTGTGTGTTCATCACGTGCATATGTATGTGTGTTACATGTGTGTGTTCATCACCTGTGTGAGTTCATCACGTGCATATGTATGTGTGTTACATGTGTGTGTTTCACCACCTGTGTGTGTTCATCACGTGCATATGTATGCGTGTTATATGTGTGTGTGTTCATCACCTGTGTGTGTTCATCACGTGCATATGTATGTGTGTTATATGTGTGTGTGTTCATCACCTGTGTGTGTTCATCACGTGCATATGTATGTGTGTTACATGTGTGTGTGTTCATCACCTGTGTGTGTTCATCACGTGCATATGTATGTGTGTTACATGTGTGTGTGTTCATCAACTGTGTGTGTTAATCACGTGCATATGTATGTGTGTTACATGTGTGTGTGTTCATCACCTGTGTGTGTTCATCACGTGCATATATATGTGTGTTACATGTGTGTGTTTCACCACCTGTGTGTGTTCATCACGTGCATATGTATGCGTGTTATATGTGTGTGTGTTTATCACCTGTGTGTGTTCATCATGTGCATATGTATGTGTGTTATATGTGTGTGTGTTCATCACCTGTGTGTGTTCATCACGTGCATATGTATGTGTGTTACATGTGTGTGTTTCACCACCTGTGTGTGTTCATCACGTGCATATGTATGCGTGTTATATGTGTGTGTGTTCATCACCTGTGTGTGTTCATCACGTGCATATGTATGTGTGTTATATGTGTGTGTGTTCATCACCTGTGTGTGTTTATCACGTGCATATGTATGTGTGTTATATGTGTGTGTGTTCATCACCTGTGTGTGTTCATCACGTGCATATGTATGTGTGTTATATGTGTGTGTGTTCATCACATGTGTGTGTTCATCACGTGCATATATATGTGTGTTATGTGTGTGTGTTCATCACCTGTGTGTGTTCATCACGTGCATAATTATGTGTGTTATGTGTGTGTGTTTCATCACCTGTGTGTGTTCATCAGGTGCATATGTATGTGTGTTATATGTGTGTGTGTTCATCACATGTGTGTGTTCATCACGTGCATATGTATGTGTGTTACATGTGTGTGTGTTCATCACATGTGTGTGTTCATCACGTGCATATGTATGTGTGTTACATGTGTGTGTGTTCATCACATGTGTGTGTTCATCAGGTGCATATGTATGTGTGTTATATGTGTGTGCTCATCACCTGTGTGTGTTCATCACGTGCATATATATGTGTGTGTTATATGTGTGTGTTCATCACCTGTGTGTGTTCATCATGTGCATATGTATGTGTGTTACATGTGTGTGTTCATCACCTGTGTGTGTTTATCACGTGCATATGTATGTGTGTTATATGTGTGTGTGTATGTGTGTGTTCATCACCTGTGTGTGTTTATCACGTGCATATGTATGTGTGTTATATGTGTGTGTGTATGTGTGTGTTCATCACCTGTGTGAGTTCATCACGTGCATATGTATGTGTGTTATATGTGTGTGTTCATCACGTGCATATGTATGTGTGTTATATGTGTGTGTTCATCACCTGTGTGAGTTCATCATGTGCATATGTATGTGTGTTATATGTGTGTGTTTCATCACCTGTGTGTGTTTGAGCGTCTCTCTCTTTCTCGATCTGCTCTCGTATGAGTCTCTGCTGCTCCTGTAGTTCTCGTGAACCCTCTTCTCTCAGTCTGGTAATCTACAACACACACACACACACACATATTCCCATAATTATTGAATGCAAAAACAAAGTAATAGTGGTGCTGTAGAATCTCCTCCTTTATCCAGTCTGACCTGCAGTAATCTGTCAGTCAGACACACACGTCAAACACTGACCCCTACAGGCCGCTCACTAAACTAACACTGCATCACTTTGCACAGAACAATTCATTATACAGCTGAAGTCAGAATTATTAGGCTGTATATTATTCCCCAGTTTCTGTTTAACAGAAAGAATATTTTGTCAACTCATTTATAATCATAATAGTTTTAATAACTCATTTCTAATAACTGATTTCATTTTCAAAAAGGTCATTGGTTCGAGTCCCGGCTGAGTCAGTTAGCGTTTCTGTGTGGAGTTTGCATGTTTTCCCCGTGTTGGTGTGGGTTTCCTCCGGGTGCTCCGGTTTCCCCTACAGTCCAAACACTTGCGCTATAGGGGAATTGATCAACTAAATTGGTCAGTGTATGAGTGTGAATGAGAGTATATGGGTGTTTCCCAGCATTGGGTTGAAGCTGGAAGGGAATCCGCTACTTAAAACATATGCTGGATGAGTTGGGGATTCATTCCGCTGTGGTGACCCCTGATTAATAAAGAGACTAAGCCGAAAAGAAAATGAATGAATTAAAGAATGAATGATGACAGTAAATAATTTTAGACTAGATATTCTTCAAGACACTAGTATTCAGCTTAAAGTGTCATTTAAAGGCTTAACTAGGGTAATTAGGGTAAAGTTAGGGTAATTAGGCAAGTCATTGTATAACAGTGGTTTGTTCTGGAGATAATCCAAAACTAATATTGCTGAAGGGGGCTAATAATATTGACCTCAAAATGGCTTTAAAACAATTAAAACTGCTTTTATTCTAGCCGAAATAAAACAAATAAGACTTTCTCTAGAAGATAAAAATGATCACACTTTATTTTGATGGTCCATTTGTTGAATTTAAGCTACACTGCATCTACATGCCAACTAATTCTCATTAGAATATAAGTAGACCTTTAGGTTGGGGTTAGGGCTAGTGTAAGTTGACATGTACTTGCAAAGCTTCTTATAGCCAGTTAAATGTCTGTTAAAAGCAGCAGTATCAGCAGATATTAAGCACACAGTCTACTAATACTTAAATGGACCAACAAAATAAAGTGTTACCGAAATAAATATTATAGGAAATACTGAGAAAAATTTCCTGCTCTGTTAAACATCATTTGGGAAATATTGAACAGAAGAAAAAATATTGCACAGGAGGGCGAATAATGGTCTATATGCACAGCTCGTGTTTTTCAGCCAATGATGAACTTCCAGTGAAAGCTTAATGTGACTATTCTGTTTCTCAATATGCGTTCTTCAACGGTCTTGCGTCCTCGTGTTCTCCTGTAACATCATCATCAGCTACCAAAGTTCAGTTCCAATACTCAAGACCACAAGAACAGAGGACACGTGAAACTTCCCGGATGTGTTCTTGATATCAAGGACGCACTGATGCAGACTTGAGCAGAGAACTCGCTCTAGAAGTCCCAGAAGTCATTGCGACTGGAAATGGGAAGCGCATCATTTTATTTAGATTTATTATTAAAGTTCAGAGATATCACTTATTTACCTCAGGAGTTTCCCTGAATGAAGTGGTGAAAGTAAACATTACTGTGGACATCTTAATAAAGGAATTAACACATTAAGGGTGTTTATTTGCTGAAATTCATATTAAAATCTTTTATTTATATTGTGCAACGTTTATTTATAATGTTTTTATGCAGAGTATATCTGCTGAAAAGGGGAAAAACAATAAATCGTTTTATGAATGCTGTAATGTTTAAATAACTCTCTATTAAAAATGCGTAAAGGCATTAAAAATGACCATCAGGAAGAACGATCAGGAAGATTCCTGACAGGACGCGTTCTCTGTTCTCGTGGTCTCTCGAGTTTGTTCTTTCGAGGTCACCCAATAATATCCACCTGCAGGCCCGCAGAACCACACACGTTTTAGGCACACACAATCTGGCACACACAATCTAGGCAAACCATATATGGTTACGACGGATGTTAATGTTATTAACGTCTTCTTAGACCTCGTCATCGATATATTTTGATATATGTGGTTAATAAATATTGTACACAGTAAACAATAGTGTTTACTTTACTTTATTTCACAAATATTGCGATCGAGACGGGCGAATGTGGAGCGCTGTTTCCGATCGCCATTCAATATAATAGACTGAACAGTTTTCTGTCAGTCATCATAGATGATCAGTCGTTATTATCTGACAGAGTAAATATCGCAGATACTCGTTTGCTGGCCTTGCTGAAAGATCTAAATTGGACAGGTTTAATTTATATAATGGATTCATTCATAATGAAGGAAATAATAGCAAGTTAATAAAGGCAATAATACATCATATGTAATAAAAATCTTTTACATGTAATAAATGTATAACACTATATTAATATTTTACTCAAGCGATGTAATAGTGTGTATTTGCTCAATTTTCTAATAACTTTTTAATTAATGATTTCTCACATAAAATACTGTAATAATTTTAGTAAGCAATATATTGTTTTTAAACCAAAATTTAGCAATAGAAACAAATTAACTATTAATATTTAATAAAAAATAAGTATATATATATATATATATATATATATATATATATATATATATATATATATATATATATATATATATATATATATATATATAACAGCTGTGACAGTTTAGTAAAAGATAGTAGTTTATAATCAGATAATCAGTTTATAACTATATTATATATTGTTTGAATGATTAACTATAGTAATTCATTTTAATTTGACACATTATTGTTTGCTTTTTATATTTTACAACAGTGATTTTCACCAAGTATGATAATATTAAGATCCTGAATTAGTTTATTGCACTTAATCCTACAATTAGACGGTCTATTATGCTTTCTTTGTGTATGTGGACATGTGAATAAAGTCATAAGTGTCTTTAAACAATTATTTTTATTTACATAATTTGAGTTCAGAAACTGCAGAGATGTTCAAATGATCGTTACGATATAATAATAATGACTGAAATAGGAAACCATATTTGTGAAATTCAATAGGTGGCGATAATGCTTCTAAGGAGTTAGTTAGTTACCATATATGGTTTGCCTAAATCGTGTGTGCTAGACTGTGTGCCTGAAACGTGTGTGGTTCTGCGGTTCTGCAGCTGGATATATCTCAGGTCACCTGGCAAGGCCGGTCTCCACAAGAACCCAAGTTCGTTCTCTGCGTTCTTGGAATTGAGAAACAGCCAATGTTTCTTTTACAGCATCAATGTTGTAATGCAATTCAAATATAATCAGTGAAATAGATTTCAGCATCCATTTGGTTGTTGAAATGTAAAAAAAGACGAAAGACCGTTTAACTGCAGGGACCGTCATTAGCAGCAGGCTAGCGCAGAAAATACTGGGGTAATTTCCACTGAAAATACTGGGGACATTGACGTGGAAAAATATAATTTAATGCAGTGCTTCTTGTTTGGTCTGATACCCACTTTATATCGTATCTCAGACAGGCAGAGAAGATCGCTGTTTTTTTAAGAAATCAGATCTAAATGCAGCAATTTTATATAGGATGACAATTCACCGGAAGCCCTGGGCCTGGCTGTCTGTAAAATAAAAGTCCATGTGCATATAGCCTATTGACTTCAACTGTTTATATGCATTTTTAAAACTGCACTTCTCACCTCTTCTTCTAATGTACGTGTGATTTTAACCTCTTCTGCTTTTACATTGTCTGCCCGCCGTTCACGCGCCTCCAAATCTGCAGAACACACACAGTATCATTACATTTAATCCATATTTAAACCCATTTCTATAATACACAGCAAAAAAGAGTCAAAATTAAGCGAGTTTCTCCTTAAAACAAGCAACAATTTTCTGCTAGTGGAGTAAATAAAATCAGGGCAAGATGTCAAGGCGTCTCTGATGTCCCTGGAATGTGTGTGTGAAGTTGCAGCTTAAAATATCACACAGATTATATTTTATAACTCTCGTAAAGTGACCCTTTTAGACTTTAAACCTAATGCCTCATACACACTAGCAGCGACTTTGCAGCTGCCTGTCGCTCTGGGTGGCAACCTGCTGCAAACACAGGTCGGTGTAGGTTTACAGCCGGAGAATACAACCAGTGTCTGAACGAGCTGAGAGAGGATCACGTGAGCTCAACTGGTGCTCCTATTGGCAGTCGCTCAAGAAAGTCGCTCTTCATTTGCATAAAGGTTTCTCAATTTTGTAGCGTTGCTCCACACGTCCACCTGGTCGCCAGCGGTTGCTGTCACTAGCGTTGATGGAAGTCGCTCACTTTCTGTTGAAATGAACCGTCGCTTGTCACTTTGCTGCTGTGAGTCGCTCGTAGTAGAGATCTGCGCGGGACTAAATTTTGAATCCCGCTCCAGCCAGGTTTTAGTTCGAACCCAACCGCTCCCGCTTATATTCAGCATTTGTTGTCCCGCTGCCTGACCCGCCCCGTTTTCAGCCCGTTTTCGAGGGGGAGAACAAAACCGAAAACCACCTAGCTATACAGAGTCCAGACACCCTATAACAAGCTGTCTGTATAAACACACACACATATAAGCACTAAGCATGTGACACACACATACAGGCAGCATCACGCTCTCTCTCTCATTCACACACACGCAAACACAGACAGCACAAAGCTCGCTCTCTCATTCACACACACACACACACACACACACACACAGACACACACACAGACAGACAGCACAAAGCTCGCTCTCTCATTTGCGCACACACACACACACACACACAGACAGCACAAAGCTCGCTCTCTCATTCACACACACACACACACACACACACACACACACACACAGACAGACAGACAGACACACACAGACAGCACAAAGCTCGCTTTCTCATTCACACACACACACACACACACACACACATACACACACAGACACACACAGACACACACAGACACACACAGACAGCGCAAAGCTCGCTCTCTCATTCGCGCACACATACGCACACACACACACACAAATAGACAGCAACAAACAAGCTAAACACGCTCTCTCATTCACACACATACATACATACGCGTGCTCGCTCGCTCAGGAGTGATATTGTTAGACCGCCTGTTCCCGTCCAAAATTTCACCAGTTACTGACCGCTCCCGCGCTTTATTCGGAAATTTATTCCGGCGCAGCAAGAAATCTGGTCAGGTCCCGCGGACCTCTAGCTCGTAGTGTGAATGACGTTGAATTGTGCTGTTTTGGTGCCTGTCGCTTAAAATTCAAATGAGATTGCGCTCTTTTCAGAAGTGGGCAGAGCTACAGACGCATGTGTGTCAGCATAACCATCGTTCAATTCTAATAAGGGAGAGATGGTCACTAGTGGGCGGGGCTTTCCCCGTCTGATGACACGTACAAAGGGAGAATGTCAATCAAAGTGTTTCTGCAGACTGTTTTGATCAAGTCTGATTAGAACAAATACAATTAATTAATTTTTATTATTAGAAGTTGGATATTTTCAGACTGTTGCACACGACTGTGTTTAAACCCCTTAGAAAGGTGATTTTTACATAATAGATCCCTGTTACGTGGGTCTGCATTTTATTTAATTCATATTTATTTGTTGCGGATTTGTGCTTGTTGCGCTTGAGTTATAGGAGGAGTTTCCTACCCGGCTTGTCTAGGATTGGATGACGCCCGTGACGTCACGGGGGATTCCCAGTACATAAGGCTGACAGCAATGGCGGTTCAGTCTCTCTCTCTCTGACTCTTGCTTTCTCGCAGTTCAGTGGTGGCTTGCGCTCAGGCGGTCTGGCTGGCGGTGCTCCGCATGCCAGGCGATCCATCTACACGCCGCTCTCCTTAGAATTTTGTTATTGTTAACCTTTTGTTAACTAGTTTGTTTATTTTGATAGTTTGTTTTTATAGCAGGTAGTGGATTATTTTTCATAGTCACGTTTTGGTATTTATATAGTTTAGTGAAGGTAAGCAGTGGCCCGGAAGACTCTGTTTTTTATTCCTTTTGTGGGAGTTGTAGGTGAGATCTGTCCATTTAAAAACAGTATAGTCAGAGACCTGTTTCCTTAGCTGCCCTACCTGTCTACTTGATTTTTGATTTGTTAAGGTTTTGTTTATTATTTCTGTGAATTAAAGAGTGTTGACGGATCGTCAATTTATTAATTCAGTCGTCTGTGTCTTTCATATGTTCGGCTCAAACATTGGTTGTTGTTGTTCGAGCCAGTGTTGAGTTTTGGGCCGTAACAATCCCCTTTAAGACTTTTATGAGGAAATTTTAGGACCATTATAAATAAAATTTTTGACTTTTTCAGTGCTAAATACTAAAGATCTTTTATGGTCTGGTTGGGGAAACAGAAATGTAGTTATTTCTAAGCAAAATATTTAAAATATTGTGTCAAACACAAAGTTTCTTGTCGGCGCCAGTGGTGTAGTGGTTAGTGCGTCGACACATGCACTCCGGTGCTCACGACGACTTGAGTTGGATTTCACTTCGCGGTCCTATGCTGATCCTTTCCCTCTCTCTGCTCCCCATGCTTTCCTGTCAATACTCTCTACTGTCCTATCTAATAAAGGTGAAAACCCCGAAAAAAATAATTTAAAAAAAATATATAATGTTTCTTTACAAAAAAATGCTTTTAACATTGTTTAACATTGTTAAAAGTATATTCATCATGATGTAAATGACAATCTGCTTGAATAATCAAAAATATATGTTTGTTGGCTTTTAGTCCAAATGGATTTGGTCACACCAGCTGACTGATGATGAAGCCAATTATAATATGGGGATAGTTAGGAGGCCACGATGGACAGAGGCCAATGGCCAGGGTTAAACCCCTACTCTTTTTCAAAGGACATCCTGGGATTTTTTTTTTCGGGTTTTTATATTTAATTGATAGGACAGTAGAGAGTATTGACAGAGAAGTGTGTGGAGCAGAGAGAGGGGAAGGATCGGCATTGGACCACCAGGTGGGAATCGAACCCGTGTCGCCGTGAGCAAGGGAAGGCATGTGTCGACGCACTTACCACTACACCACTGGCGCCAACATCATGGGATTTTTAATGACCACAGAGAGTCAGGGCCTCGGTTTAACGTCTCATCCGAAAGACGGCGCTCACTAACTAGTATAGAGTCCCCATCAATATACTGGATCGTTAGTACCCACACAGACCGCATGGTCTCACTAACACCACTTCCAGCAGCAACCCAGCTTTCCCATGTGGTCTCCCATCCAGGTACTGACCGGGCGCAGCCCTGCTTAGCTTAATGTGAGAGTTGCAGAGAGCTGGCTGCCGGCTTTAGTTCCATACCTACTTATCAATATTATGTGCGCTCCCTGTTTCTTCTGTAAATAGTTTTTGTATAATTGGATATATTGCTCTGTTAATGTCATGAGGAATTCTTGATTAGGGAGTACAATTTGAAGTATTTGCTGTAAAATGTCTAACAGATGTTGTGAATTGCAATAAAAACTGAAATAATAATTAAAAATGTGAAGGTTTTATTGAGATGGATTGTTAGTGATTGGATCAGTGTTGACAGGAAATTTAAGACCCGTTTAAAATGACACGGGTCTAAAATTTTGTTTTTGAAATTTAAGAATATTAAAGACCCTAAAAATAATCTAAAAACAAAGTTATTATTATAGTTTTGCTCGTTTAAAAGATAAAAACTATTTTTCTAAATCAAGTCATAAATGTTTTCTTGTGTAGAAAATGTTGCTTGAGTTAAGAAGTTTTAGATATTTGGATTAGGAACAATGTAACTGAGCAGAAATGAAAGACAACTTACCGAGTTTAATCTTCTTCCTCTTGTCATCAAGTTTTCTGTTTCTCTCCTCTGCTTGTTTTTTTGCCGCTCGGACCTTGTCATATGCAGCCTGAAAGGATAAAAACAAATAATCAACTGAACATGAGTTTCCTCAAGATGACTAACTGACTGAAAAATCGAACAAAACACGCATTACAACAAGCCAAAAACAACTGAAATCCAGATACTTATAATTATAATTTAATTCTTTAGTATAAATCCTGCAGCCATAAAAAAAGGAATATTTAAGAAAGTCTCATTTTAACAATTTATAGACAAGAAAACTAATCTTAAAACACCATGGCAATAATTATAACAAATGAAGGACTGTGGAGTGCATAGTGGACAGTGAGGTAAAGGAGCATGAGATCTGATCTGAAGTCAGTGTGAATGTGTGTAGTGTTTTATTATGCACACAGAAAGACCTCTAGTAATGGCCCATTCCCACTTAGTGGTATGGTATGGTACATTACGGTTCGGTTTGGTACGGTACGGTTCAGTACGCTTTGCTGGCTTGTTTCCACTGAGTAGTACGGTCCGGTATGGTTTGGTGCGCTTCTATGGCTGTTTAACTGAGAAGCGTACTGTACCACTGCTTTCAAAGCGAACCGTACTGTATCACTTTTATGGCCCATTTCCACTGAGTGGTACAGTACAGTACGATACGGGTCACCTTTATCAGGCTTGCGTTTCCACTGCTAAAAGGGTACCAATGGTACTCTTTTGGTGGGCGTGGTGTACGACAGAAAGTTTCAGTCAATGTCATTTTCGCTCGAGAAAATAAATGTCTACAATAAAGCTGTACAGGTCGTTATCATATGAGAAGCACTTCTCACAACACAGATGCTTTATACATATAAATACTGTATACATGTTACTAACTTTTCTATTAACAATATCTGATTATGACTGCAGATCAATGACAGTGCGAAATAGCCTACTGTAACATCTGCAATTACATAAATAAATAAATAAATAAATGAACATATGTGAAACATACAGACCTTTACAGTCTCCAATGTGTTACCAATTACAGAAAAACTACACACAGCAGACATTTAGTCCTTATTTAGGTTCAAAAACAACACGAAATATAGCCCACAGTCAGAGCAAACCTCTCATCTGTGTCTGTAATCTTCAGCAGCACATGTAGCCTCTGTTAGAGAGTAATTCCATCATACAGAGTTCATAATAGTCCAAAAGGTGATAATACTAGTTAAACAAGGCTGTTTATTTATGTTTGCTGAAAAAATAATTTGCTCTTTTTTTTCCAGTTTCTCCTTTGTTTTTTCGGTGTCAATCTCACGTTTGTCAGTTTCTGAAAAAATTGAGTTTCAAAATCACGTCAATAATCAAGCACACGTTATTATCATCAGCTCAAGAAGTTTGTTATTTCAAATATAGACACACAGCGAGAGCAAGCAAGAAACCGAAACCGCTCGCGCTTTAGAGTGGCTCGCAAAAAACTACAGGGTACAGGGTAAAATCTGCTCTTCTTCTTGGCTTTGAGGCTGTTCATCAAGACGACGACAAGGTTTGTTTGAGCCCGGGTCGACCATGGCTCGTTATTATATGTATATATTATTACAGTGTAATGTCTTGGCCGTGTATTTAAAACATGGTGGTTCCTTTGTTTTCATTCTGGCTTGTTGTGTGAGCGAATGACGTATCTCTGTACACCAATAGCGTTTAGCTGCGCATCTAGCTCCGCCCTTTTGGTACCCATTGCAAAGGGTGACCAAAAAGTGGTACGGTATGGTATGCTTTTAGATACCCAGTGGAAACGGCCATAAAAGCATACCGAACGGTGCCGTACTATACCACTCAGTGGAAATGGGCCATAAGGTCCCTTTCCAAGAGTACCTAGCACAACAAAAGGGTACCAGAGGCGGAGCTAGATGCACAGCTGAACGCTATTGGTTTACAGAGACACATCACTAGCGCATACAACAACAAGCAGGAGAATGAAAACAAAGGAAGTGCCATTTTTAAATACACAGCCGAGACGTTACACCGTGATAATATATACATATAATGACGAGCCATGGTCGACCCTCAAACAAACATTGTCAACGTCTTGATGAACAACTACAAAGCCAAGAAGAAGAGCAGAATCTGCCGTGTCCTGTCGTTGTTTACCTGGTCATCTAATAGCATGAGCGGTTTCACCTTCTCTAGTGAGTTCGCTTGCGTTCGCCGCACCTCTATATATGAAATTACGAACTTCTTAAGCTCATAATAAAAACGTGCACGTGATTATTGAAGTGCTTCTGACATCCTTTAAGAAGTGGACAAGTGTGAGAGTGAAGCACGAAAAAACAAAGGAGCAAATGATTCTTTCAGCAACCTAAACCATGACCAAACTCCCATGTTTAACTTTGATCATCACCTTTTGAACTATTATGAACCGGGAATGAAGGAATTCCTCTCTAAGAAGATGTTAACTGTACACGTGCTGGTGAAGAATAAAGATGAGAGGTTTGTACTGACTGCATAAGTTTCGTATCACTTATGAACCCAAATATAGCCTAATTGTAAGTTTTGGCTATTTTTTATTTGTAATTGGTAACATTTCAGACACTGTAAGTCTTTGTATGTGTTCATATATGTTGCATTTATTTATTTATTTTATATAATTACAGACATTATCATTGATCTGCAGCTATAATCGAATCCTGTTCATAGAAAGGTTAGCATTCATTCATTCATTCATTTTCTCCTGCTTTTCCGGGGCCGGGTCGCGGGGGCAGCAGCCTTATGAGAGAACCCCAGACTTCCCACTCCCTTGACACTTCCTCCAGCTCCTCCGGAGGATCCAGAAGCGTTCCCAGACCAGCCGAGAGATATAGTCCCTGCAGTGTGTCCTGGGTCTTCCCTGAGGCCTCCTTCCGGTGGGACATGCCTGGAACACCTCCCTAGGTAGGCATCCAGGAGGCACCCGAAACAGATGCCCGAGCCACCTCAGCTGACTTCTCTCGATGTGGAGGAGCAGCGGCTCTACTCTGAGTTCCTCCCGGGTGTCAGAGCTCCTCACCCTATCTATAAGGGTGCGTCCTGCCACCCTATGAAGGAAACTCATTTCGGCTGCTTGTATCAGAGATCTTGTCCTTTCAGTCATGACCCAAAGCTTATGACCGTAGGGGAGAGTAGGAACGTAGATTGACCAGTAAATCGAGAGCTTTGCCTTTCAGCTCAGCTCCTTCTTTACCATAACAGACCGATACATCGACCGCATTACTGCTGCCGCTGCACCAATCCGCCTGTCAGTCTCACGCTCCATCCTTCCCTCACTCGTGAACAAAACCTCAAGATACTTGAACTCCTCTACCTGAGGTAAGGACTTTACTTCAACCTAGAGATGGCAAACCACCTTTTTCAAGTGGAGCACCATAACCTCGGACTTGGAGGTGCTGATTCTCCCAGAAAGGTTAGTAATGAACATTTATACACAAGTATTTATGTGTATAAAGCATTTGTTTAGTAAGTGCTTCTCATATGATATGTAAACTTCAATTGAGAATGATGCTGACTGCAGCTTTCTGTCGAACACCTTTGGTACCCTTTGGCAGTGGAGAGACAATCCTGATAAAGCTGACGCGAACCAAACCATACTGTGCCACATTTTGAGGCACAAATGAGGTGTTTCCTACCTTAGCAGCAGCGTCAGTCAAAACCTCCAGAGCCTGAGAGAGCTGGTGAAAGAGCTCCGCTAAACACAAACACAAAGAAAATGGCTATCAACATAGTAACTTTAACAGCAGCAAAGCATTAACTTACAGAAGTGCACATCTGAGGTACAAAATACACTGTCCTGTGCAAACAGCGGAAATATTTAAGCACAAAACCATTCTTGAGTACATTCTGAGTCAAAATTATAGTTTAAAACATCAAAAATTAAGTCAAAACTATCTACTTTTATTTTATGCGCCACATATCATTTTCTGCCAAAAAATATAGTGTGAGTGTAAAGGTGTGTGTGTGTGTGTGTTAATATGTAATTTGTGTGAAGGTTTGAGTTTGTGTGTGTGTTTGAAGGTGTGGGTTTGTGTGTGAACGTGTGTGAAGGCGTGTGTATATGTGGACTTCAGGAGAAACCCCCCTGCTCTCCCCCCACTGAGCATCATGGACAGCATTGTGGCAGCAGAGGAGTCATTCAGGTTCCTGGGCACCACCATCTCTCAGGACCTGAAGTGGGACACTCACATTGACTCCATTGTCAAAAAAGCTCAACAGAGGCTGTACTTTCTTCGTCAGCTGAGGAAGTTTAACCTCCCAAAGGAGCTGCTGAAACAGTTCTACACCTCCATCATTGAATCAGTCATCTGCACATCAATAACTGTCTGGTTTAGCTCAGCTACTAAATACGACCTCCAAAGACTACGTCGAATAGTTCGGACTGCTGAGTGAATCACTGGTACAACCCTTCCTACTCCCCAAGAACTGTACTTATCCAGAGCGAGCAGAAGGGCTGCCAAAATCACTCTGGACCCCTCACACCCAGCACACTGCCTCTTTGAACTTTTACCTTCTGGTCGACGCTACAGAGCACTGCGCACCAGAACAGCCCGACACAGAAACAGTTTCTTCCCGCAGGCAATCCATCTCATGAACACTTGATGATAATAATTGCGAAACCAACATCACTACTTGCTATACACTTTTATACACATATACACTTATTTAACAACACACTTTACATGCCAATTTGCACATAACAGCTGCACATATAACGCTGTATATAGTAATAAACACGTACATACACTTGTCAATCTGTATATTTGCACTCACTACTCACTTCTATTTTTAAAAAATATATATTTATTATCTGTTTTTTGTCCTGTCTCTGTAATCCTGTTGCACTGTAGAAGCTCTGTCACCAAAACTAATTCCTAGTATGTGTGAACACACCTGGCAATAAAGCTCTTTCTGATTCTGATTCTGATTTACATGCGAGTTTGTGTGTGAACATGTGAGGCCCAGTTTACACTAGTACGTTTTAGTTTTAAAATGGCGTTTTAGAATGAAAGCGATCCGCGCCCACACGGGTGTTTTACCCAGCATTTCTGAAAAACTCTCAGTCCACACTATACTGCTGAAAACACATATCACATGACCACACACACACACACACTCTCTGGCATGCACTGCAGCGTATGTGGACGTCTGAGCTCCAGGCAGTCATTTAACCAGATGAGAGCTGAGCTCGTCAGACTGTTCATCAAGGATCTACCGCTGGATCTAATCTCATTATATTTGTTAAACGTGATATTTAATTCATCTCGTTGTCTCTATCTAACAACATATTCCCCGACTTTTTGAATCTATTACTTGTTCTCAGGTAACGTGTTTTGGCTGAGCGCAAAGATAAGTTAATAATAATAATAATAATTATTATTATTATTATTATTATAATTGTGTGTGTGTGTGTGTGAACAAAAGTGATGTTTAACAAAACATCTTCAGTATTTCCTATTATATTTCATATTATATATAGAGTGCGCAGATGAATGTGTGTGTGTGTGTGTGTGTGTATACACATCTGTGTGTATTTCTCTATTCAGAAGCAGCAGATTTATTGCTGCACCACTGTGTGTGTGTGTTTCTCTATCCAGAAGCAGCAGGTTTATTGTTGCTGCAGTGTGTGTGTGTGTGTGTGTGTGTGTGTGTGTGTGTGTGTGTGTGTGTGTGTGTGTGTGTGTGTGTGTGTGTGTGCGTGTGTGTGTGTGTGTGTGTGTGTGAGTGAGATTGTGAAAAAGTGTGTGTTAGAGAGTGAGAGTGAATGTGTTTGTATGTAAGAAAGTGTGAGTGTGACTCCAAGAGTGTGTCCTTGTGCAAGTGTGTGTGGATGTGAGTGTGTGTGTGTGTGTGTGTGCGTGTGTATACACATCTGTGTGTATTTCTCTATTCAGAAGCAGCAAATTGATTGCTGCACCACTGTGTGTGTGTGTGTGTTTCTCTATCCAGAAGCAGCAGGTTTATTGTTGCTGCAGTGTGTGTGTGTGTGTGTGTGAGATTGTGAAAAAGTGTGTGTTAGAGAGAGTGTGTGTGAGAGAGTGAATGTGTTTGTATGTAAGAAAGTGTGAGTGTGACCCCGAGAGTGTGTCCTTGTGCAAGTGTGTGTGGATGTGAGTGTGTGTGTGTGTGTGTGTGTGTGTGTGTGTGTGTGTGTGTGTGTGTGTGTGTGTGTGTATGTGTGTGTGTGTGTGTGTGTGTGTGTGTGTGTGTGTGAACAAAAGTGATGTTTAACAAAACATCTTCAGTATTTCGTATTATATTTCATATTATATATGGAGTGTGCAGATGAATGTGTGTGTGTGTGTGCGCATGTGTGTGTGTATACACATCTGTGTGTGTGTATTTCTCTATCCAGAAGCAGCAGATTTATTGCTGCACCACTGTGTGTGTGTGTGTGTGTGTGTGTGCGTTTGTGTTTCTCTGTCCAGAAGCAGCAGGTTTATTGTTGCTACAGTGTGTGTGTGTGTGTGTGTGTGTGTGTGTATTTGTGCGTCCGTGTGTGTGAGCTAACAGCACACCACCAGCGAACAGGTTTCCTGCATTAGCTCAGGGTGTCTCCGCTCTCACGAAAGCTGTTCTGTAATGATCTCCTGCTGTGAGCGCAGGGGTCCCGCAGCAGCACACGAGGGGCCGCCGCAGCAATCAGAGCACCCGCGGGGCCCCGGAGCCCTAATGACGGCCACTAACAGCGTCTGCGGCTCCGCTTTCAGCCCACAGGGAGGCCCTGTTGGCCGGAGGCTCGGGTTACAGCGATACCTGCGTGATTAGACAGAGCCGAGCGCCGCACGCAACCCGCTCCACATGTGAACAGACCCCCGCTTCACCCCTAGCAGACTGACATTACACTACACTGTTAAAAAAAGCATTTCTTTTCAGCGGCCTGCCAAGAGCATAGCACTGCTGTTCACTCGCTTCAAGACAAGCTGATGTGCTGAAATAACAAAAGAAGAAAAGCCCACTGTTGAAGCCAGAATTACTGGCCCTCCTGTGATTTATTTATTTCAAACACTTCCCGAATGATGTTTGAATTTGTCATAGTATGCATTTCTTTAATTGCCATGTCAGCAACCTGTTTTTTTATGGCAAAAACTTTTCAATAATACATATACAATTAAAAATCAGCAAACAAATGAATACCTAGCAAGGTTTCCGCTACATGCATTCTTCCATGGCGGGGCGCCACACCAAAATCCATCCCACCACGGCTACATTATAGCCTCTCATTCACAACATTCAGTCATTTGTTTTAAATGGCGGGTTATTATAGCACCAAAACATATTAAAAGGTAAGTAAATTTATAACAGCGCGAACTTTTCTGTAATCATAGCAGTGCTGTGCGTTATTTGTTTAACCCTTTAAGGTTACGTGCTGACTGACTGACTGACTGACTGACAGGTGCGTGATGCCTGAGGCCAGCAAACACAACGACTTCAGTTATGACTAGGGCCAGACGAAATCTGTGGAGGTTTTTTTGCTATTTCTCCTGAGAATTTTGGTAAAAATCTGCATATTTCTGCAGAATTATTTTGGGAGTATCATAACTACAACCATAATTTGTGAAATAAAAAAATAATATATTTTTTTTACTTGTATTTATTGTTTACAATGCAAATCCAACTTTATTTGGTAAACAAAGCAAGTCTCTCATGTAATATCTCTACTAAAAGACAAAAATATTACTGTACAAACTGCATTGTACATAAATCAGATGAACATTTTAATATTAGTCAATAATATTACTGAATTTAATAAAAAAACTGAATGAATATAGATTTACACACATTTACTCAAGTAAATATGTGTAGAAAATCTGCCGTGTGGGCCTAGTTATGACGAACACAGTTTCCATAATTATATTTTATTTATAAATAAAGGTCTTTGGCTCAGCATACAATGACTTTATCTTGCTGGAGTTTATGGCCATTTCACTTTACTTCTTTTATTCTAGTAGTACCTAGAACAGCAAAGTCAAGTAAAGGAGGTCGAGCCTTTTCATTTATGGCTCCTAAACTCTGGAATAGCCTCTCTGATAATGTCCGAGGCTCAGACACACTCTCCCACTAATTCAAAACTAGATTAAAGACTTATCTTATTAGTAAAGCACACACACAATGCATCACTTATGATGCGGTATGATTCATGAATGTGCACCACACAGGTTTCTGCATCTTGTTGATATACACTATGAACAGCAGCTATGCTAATTAATCTCTTTATTCTCCATTTCCACCTGGGGATACTCTTCCCGAGGCCCTCAGAGACTATGCAGTGCCACTGATGCGATCCAAGACCTGTGAAGAGATGATCCCAAAGTTTCCATAATCCTGGACCAGGCCGTATCCTGAGCAGCTGCTGTTGTGGTCATGGAAGAGTGGAGTACATGAGACTGATTCCTGTGAGGCTCCAGGGACAGATGAGTCTTCGCTGAGGTCCAGCTTCCAGCCTCCGGTGCCTAGACTGCAGCTCTGCACAAGACGTATATGCATATATATGCATGTATATATGTATGTATATATGTGTATATGTATGTATATATGTGTATATGCATGTATATATGTGTATATGCATGTATATATGTGTATATGCATGTATATGTGTATATGCATGTATATATGTGTATATGCATGTATATATGTGTATATGCATGTATATGTGTATATGCATGTATATATGTGTATATGCATGTATATATGTGTATATGCATGTATATATGTGTATATGCATGTATATATGTGTATATGTATGTATATATGTGTATATGCATGTATATATGTGTATATGCATGTATATATGTGTATATGCATGTATATATGTGTATATGCATGTATATATGTGTATATGCATGTATATATGTGTATATGTATGTATATATGTGTATGTTATGTCTTATGTCCAACCCTCGGATAGGATGTTTGTGGGAATACAGTTTTTTTTTCTCTGTCAGTGTGTGTGAAGGTTTTGAGATTTCTTCACTGCTCACAGCCATGCATATTGTATGATTTCAGAGAAAGCAAAGCCCAGTTCTGCCTTAATCATGAACTGTTGAAGGCCTCCAGAGACCGCAGTGAAAAATGCCCCTGCAAATACGCCATGCTCATCCAAAGGTGCTGGTGGAGGGTTTTTTTCTTCCTCCAGCATGGATTATGCAGATGTTGGGCAGACGAAGTGACGGGGGGTCTAAGCGGAGACACATGCTGGAGTCTGGAGCTCTAATGCTGGCATATCAAACACTGAAGTCTACAGTCATTGTCTGCACTCTTCAGCATGCTCACTAAAACCTCAGCTTGATTATTGCTTTATTTTTACTGGTTTGACCCATGAATTTAACCACCGTATCTGATCTAAAGCGGCTTTGTGTTTTTGGCTTCGTGTATGAACGCTAAAGAGAATGTGTCCTACATTTAGGGCCATGATCTGCATTGTAAAAGTGCTATACAAATAAAGATGAATTGAATTGAATTCAAGCTTGTTTGAAACATACAGGTAAGTGTGTTGGAGTATGGTTGGAACTAAACTGTGCAGGGCTTTTGTGCAGAGTTTGACACCCCTGTGCTAACAGATCTTAATAATCAACATTGTGAACACTTGGGCTTTTTGATATCATGTTGTTGTGGTTGTTTTTGTCACTCAGTTGAGTACTGTTTATGGTGAGAACATGTATTTTTATTGGTATAGGCCAGGGACACCAATGAAATCTAGCCTTTGGGCTAATTTGGGTACATTTACGTCCTTGGGGAATGTTGATTAACAAAGACTGTCACTTGGTGTGAAATAAATAAAGAATAATAACATGGCATAAAGAAACATACATGGCATCGACATGCGTGTCATTACCGCGGTACAGGCTGCAGTGTTTTTTTCTGAGGAAATCACTACAAGCTTTTGCATTTATATTTTGCATGTGCATGTTTTTTACATTTTAATTATTATTAAGGGCGACACAGTGGCTCAGTGGTTAGCACTGTTGTCTCGCAGCAAGAAGGTCGCTGGTTCAAGTCTCAGCTCGGCCAGTTTCTGTGTGGCATTTGCATGTTCTCCACCTGTTGGTGTGGGTTTCCTTCGGGTGCTCCAGTTTCCCCCACAGTCCAAACACATGTGCTTAAGGGGAATTGATGATCTAAATTGGCTGTAGCGTATGAGTGTGTGAATCAGAGTGTATGGGTGTTTCCCAGTACTGGGTTGCAGCTGAAAGGGCATCTGCTGCCTAAAACAAATGCTGAAATAGTTGGCGGTTCATTCTACTGTGGCGACACTGACGAATAAAGGGACTTAAGCCGAAGGAAAATGAATTTTTATTAACCTATTGTATTATTATTTAAATTAATACACATGTAATCGTTTGAATATGGTAAGGAAATGCACAAGGACTTAGATAAAGTTAAATAAATGATCAATAAAAATAAATAAATAAATAAATATGTGCATTTCTTTAAATACAAAACAGAAACAGAATATTTATATACGCATATACATATGCTTGAAATTTTACAATAAGTATAAATGTGTTCAATATTTAAGAAATGCAAATGGAAATAAATGATCTATTTTATAGTTTAATTATAATAAATATTAAATAGTAGTTTAAAATGACTTTAAATATAGAAAAAAAAATAATACTAATAATATTTCAATATTAAATTTTAGTCCTGTTTCATTCAGCTCTACGTTTCTTTCTCTGCTTTCCTATGATCACATATCATTCATTCATTTCTGCAGTCTGTTTGTCTATTAGTAACTAAACTAAATTACTCACCGGCCTTTGGATTATCTGGGTTTTTATCTGGATGGCAGGACAAGGCTCTCTGTCTGTACGCTTTCTTGATCTGTAAAAGAGCAGAAAGATAAACACCAGTCAGTTCTCTAGTGGAGTCCAGCCTGTTCCAGATCCTATCAAAACCCTGATATGCTTCATTCGTGCTTTAGTTGCATTTCAGATCTCCATCACGTTTCACAATCTCTGTCCAGTTGTTTCACACACAGACAAAGATAATTTTATTCTACAAAACATTTTACATAACTCAAGACAAAGGGACACGAGCTCACGCTTCCAGGAAGGCATAAAAACCATAAGAGATGTTTTATAACAATAGACTGAAGCCACATTCACCACAACCCTGAAATCCCAGCAAACATCTGAGCTGAATGTCTGTAAATCACAGCACACACATTACAGTCAAACACATGAGGAAAACACACCAGTGCTGCTGAGCACACACACACACACTTCATATCACTGATCAATATCCGGTGATGAACTACACACTACAGATAAACTAACATAATTTTGTTGTGATTGTTAAAATACTTAATACATTACAATATATAAATATATTAAAATAATGTTATTATTATCAATAATAATAATACATTAATAATAATAATATATTAATATAATTTATAATCATAAATTATACAGGCGACACAGTGGCGCAGTAGGTAGTGCTGTCGCCTCACAGCAAGAAGGTCGCTGATTCGAGCCTCGGCTGGGTCAGTTGGTGTTTTATATGTGGAGTTTGCATGTTCTCGTGGGTTTCCTCCGGGTGCTCCGTCCAAAGACATGTGGTACAGGTGAATTGGGTAAGCTAAATTGTCCATAGTGTATGAGTGTTTGTGGATGTGTTGTGGATGGGTTGCGGCTGGAAGGGCATCCGCTGTGTAAAAACATGCTGGATAAGTTGGCGGTTCATTCCGCTGTGGCGACCTCAGATTAATAAAGGGACTAAGCCGAAAAGAAAATGAATGAATGAATAAATTATACATAATTTATAATATATTAGGTTAATCAAATTATTTAACCTTACAAGCAAAAAAAAAGTGAATAAATCCAATATAATGATATAATAATATAATATAATTAATTATATATATTTACATACAGTAATATATTAACATAATTATAATAATAATATTATTAATAATAGTTTATTAATATAATTTATGATAATATATTATACATCATTTATATTATGTGTGATATATAATAATTAATTACAAAAATAAATAAAGAGTAAATGAATCACAATAATTTGTAACATATCTTTAATTCTTTAACTAAAAGCTTAACAAAGTCTGCAATAGAGATATCTGATATTTGGCAATATATGCAAATCACCAATTAAACATAAAATTAAATGACAAAAATATGTAAAACACTTATATAATATGTATGCATGCAAATATTAATTCAAAATATTGCAAAAATGTTAGTTTACATATTAATTTTACACTATTAGAATGTCAAAAATGCATTTAAATGTTCAAATATATTAACTAAAGTTATATATATGCATATGCTGGATTTCCATATGGGCCACTTTGTTTTATTTTATGTATTTAATGGCACATCAGCAACTTGTAGTTATTTCATGACAAGATCAATATACATAAAACATTTCATGATAAGAACAACTACAAGAACAAAGATAAGAACAGTGCTCAGCATAATTGAGTATACACCCCATTTTGAAAATGAATATTTTCCTCCATTTCTCAGTGAATATAGGCAATGTGTTTTGGTGCATTTAACAGATTTATTAAACAGATATATTTATTAAAATAATATTTTAGTCACCAAATATATTTAAAAATTGAATAATAATACAATTAAATTCAAGTAAAATATTGCAAAACAAATTACAACCTACAAAATTTCAACAAAGTTTTCGATTTTTTTGCTTCTCTTGATTTTTCCTCTTTACTAAATTTTGTATTTACTAGTTTTCTATAACATACAAATTTGGCTGTACTTGTTTTTGGACCGTTATCGTAAGTTATTTTGTTAGATAATCTCCAGATTTGGCTTCAATACCGACTAATGTATATGCACAAATATAATATTATAAAGCTTCCTATTAAAAATATGAATTTAAAAGATGTGAGGGGTGTACTTATATATGCTGAGCACTGTATTTCAATAATAGATGATACACAAACAAATATATAAAACGGATTAAATAAATAAAATTGAATAAATTAATATTAAAAGTTAAATATGATTTTTCAATTCAATATTTGATCAATAACTCAATATTCTTCCTGTTGATACCTTTTTAAAAACATCCCCCAAATTGTTTTGGGCCACAAAATAGATCATTTTATTATTTCTTAAACACTTAATCAGCATCCAAATGTCAGAATCGTTACACGTATGCGTTAGAATGATACACACACTTATTTATTGATACATGAACTTATTTCCATCAAGTTACTACAATAGAAAACCTAAAAACCACCACATTGGTAGTTGTAGTGTTAAAGCAGACTTCAGCCAACTAATCCCAAACATGACCGGCATTTCAGAACAAAACCATCCAGAACTGGGCCTGTGTGTGCCATAAACTCCCATGAGGCTTTGGGAATGTGAACCGCACGTCTCATTGGTCCCGCTGGCCGAGTTCACGACAGTGTGGTTCTGATTATACGCCGCTGACAGCTGACAGAGACTCAAGCATTCTCCAATCCACAAAACACAGGCCTGATCCGCTCCATCCAGCAGCGCATTCTCAGAGACCTCTATTTATTTTGGCGCCCTTATTAGCTGCTCTCCAAACCCATTTATCAACGCTATCTTTTGCAATCTAGACACATTATGAAGCAACAAAAGCCATGGAGTGAACTACTAAACTGTCAAGTTTTGAAGCAACCTCTACAAGCAGCGACAGGCTCATAAAAACACCATCTAATAAATCTGACTGAAGGATTTTTAAAGTTCAGCTGCAGTACAATGTGACCTTGTTACTATTTAGAAAGATCTTGTTCAAATGTGGGTAACAGATATGATCAAACAGATGAAATATGTTAATTTCCAGAACCTTTACTTTCACTAGCCGCGTTTCCACTGGTGAGCCTAAAGCGAGCAAGCCAGGGGTGGGTTTCCTAAACAACGACGTAACTTGCGGCTGAACTATCATAGTACGATGCATCAATTTGGAAAAGAATGATGTAGTGACGAGTGTTTCCCAAAACCCCTAGTTTCTCTGTCGCAGATCTATCGCTTGAACCACGTTAGTTATAACGTAAAACGCTCATAATGATGCTCTAAATGGGTGGAGGAACTACTTCTTTAGAGAAGAACCCCATCATTTATTTGTGCAAATTATATTGTTTTACACAAACACGCATTTAGAATAATATCCAATATTAGTTTTGGTAAAAACATGCACTCGCTTTCCATATTAATTGAAATATATGTAAACGGCACATATAGAGCCTGTGTTTCCTTTACTAATATTATTGAGAAATTGAACATTACATATTCTAAAACATAAAATCACTTACAAAAGCTAACACGTTTTCTAATCTCATATATAAATCATATAAATAAATAAATTATAAGGCTATTTATTATAAAATGCCTCATTTAATATTCATTCAATTTAATATTTATTATTTAGTAGGAAATAAAAAAATGCTACTTGAATAATTAGTAATATTAAAAATGATGATGATGATTATTATTATTATTATTATGATGATGAAGTAGGATTTTGTTTATTTATTATTTTGAAAAGTCTACTTTTACAATTTGACACATGTAAACGACAGCAGAATGTTCTAACCAACAGGCCCATGTCATATAGTACAGATACCAATAAATAACCCACTACAATTTAAAAGCATTAACGTATGCTGTGTTTTTTGTTTTCACGAGCTTTGGAGGCGTAACATAAATTCCGCTTTTAAATAATAGGTCACCTATAGCTTTCGTCATGAGGCTGCGTTCAAAATGACATCAATGTTTTGAAAGTGCACTGTGAAGGGAGCACAAGTGCAAACATGAAGGTCACTAAAACTGAACTGTAAAAATAGTTAGAAAGCAAATTACACCTGAGAGAGACGACTTTAATGCTTTATTTAATCATTCCAAGTTTACATGTTAGAATGTTCTAAATGAATAGGGCATAGGGGGGATAAGTGGGAATAGAACACAGCCAGGAACTATGTTTCTAACTACAGCTCCAGAGGTGTAGTTGCAAGCGTACAAGTTTGCGACGCAGTTTGCGAATGTTTGTTGGAACAATGGATTTGGGAAACGGCAAATCAAGAAACTGTTTGTAATGACAGAACACTTGTGACCTTAGTTGGCTAACGATGGTTTTGGGAAACACACCCCAGGGCGAGCCAGAGACAGTCGCATTTCCACTGTCACTTCCGGGGCCTGATCAGGGACCTGATCGGGTCAAAATGGGGCTTCCTCTGCGCCTTTTTCAGCCCGCCGAATACCTTGGGCCCAAAAGGGCCGGCTGGGGCTTCAGGGTGGAGTGAAAGGAAAGGTGGAGTTTGGCCAAGTCTGGTAAAGATGGCGTGCCGCCATTACACAAGTTTTCTGATCACATACACGAGTACATGCCCCAAACAAACAAATAAATTAATGAGGGAAAGAAAAGCATACAGCTGGTCAGTTGAAGCTGTTCTAAGCTATAAGCTATTCCTTAAAACACCTTTATAGGCTAGGGGTATTTTTGCTTTATCGCCCTTATGTTTCCCTTTTAAATGTAAGGTTGTTGCATAAAAGAATAAAGTTTTGATGTTATAAGTGACTTTTCTTTGCTGCGTCCTCCTTTACACCATATTAAAAACACAGCAGCCAGTAATGGTTGTCGAGAGTTTTTGTCAAGTTTAAATGGTGTGTTTGTGCATGAAACGTGCGCGTTTAGATGCGTGTGTGTGTGAGAGACCAGGCAAAAGAGCGCTCGCTTGACACCTCTGTTGATGCCTTGAGCAGCTGGATTTCTTTATTTATTTAGGAGATAACTGAGCTGCGCATCGTTGGTTTTGCTCTTCAATATTTGGACTCTCAGTATTGATTATTAAACCACACTGAACTGAACTGAGCTGAACTGAACTTAAACACTACAAACTGAACTACACTGTTCCTATTTACTGTGACCTTTTATGTGAAGCTGCTTTGACACAATCTACATTGTATAAGCGCTATACAAATAAAGGGGAATTGAATTGAATTGAGATAATACAAAATATGAACACAACAGAAAGACATAAAACTTTAGAAATGACGTGTCCACTTTTGTAGGCTCAACACAATAGTGTCATATTTAGATAAAATAGCTTAAGCTATATTAAAATCATTTAAAGAATTACAAATGTCGGATATAATAAAATCACATTAAATAAATAAAGCAATATAACCAAATAAAAGCTAGAGCAATGTAGGTATATATAATACATTAAACTGTTTCAAGCCATTTTAAACTTTTATTTTACAAAGGCCTGTCTGAAAAAAAGATTTGGGATATTTACTAAAAACAATAAACACCGGAGGAGTTCAGAAATATTATTGATAAAGTATTTGGATACGATGATCAAATCATGCAAACAGAGCATTTTTTGGGTGAGTGAAACCATCAGAAACGGCCTTCTTTTCAGTCATCCAGTCCTGCAGCGCTGCTTTACAAACGGATTGGGGAAAACTGCACGTAAAAATGTGTTTTATGTCCTCAAACAAGTGTTTATATTTTTATATGACGTGGTAAATGTATAATGAAATGTTAAATGTAGAGCTTTATTAGTGGAGCTGCTGAGAGCAACAATATATAGGCCATATTGTATTACTTTCTCTCATGTCCTGAAACACTAAACACTTTCCTTTACTTAAGATATCTTAATAATATGCAACATCTTTAAATTATTATTTTAAATAAAGGGGAATCCCCTATTAAGTGTCATTTGAGCTGAATGTTTGACGGCATCTATCGAAACAAGGATGTTAAAAAAGACATTTTACACTGAGTTATTACCGGAGAATTTCTGTGGTTTTATATTATGGGTGGTGCGCTGGGTCCCTCTGTTATTGGCGAGACCACTTGATGCATGATGCCAACAGTCGGTCGGCGAGTAAACGAATATAATGAATGAAAATACACAGGCCTGTGCGTATAGACATGTAATGTAATGCTGTACAGCAACGTGTCATTTGTTTGTTTCAGTTGTCTTATAATGGTTTCGTGATGATGCGATGGTGTGCTTTATCTACCTGATTCCTGCTGAACTGGGCGGGTTGTGTGATGTTTGATTCGGGGGACGTTCTGAGGTGAGGTTTGCATGATGCGCTGCGAGCTACTAGCCTGAAAGTGGAACTGCAAAATGATTTCAGCCTCATAGGAAGATTTCATTAGCAGCGAACACCCACATAGACATTTTACAATTTCACATTCGGCGTTTACATAAATAGTCACTTTTAAAAGCAAGACAACACTAAACTAAATAAATGTTCAGTCTACCGACCATCAACTACCACTAAGGGAGGACAAAATTTAAAAAACGTAATTGATTGAGGGATAAATTATAATTTTGTCCTATTTTTTCACATCTGGAAAGCAGATGATGCTAACAATTTGAAGGTAGTAATAATAATAATAATAATTACAATAATACCCTTTGTTTTTATGTGCTTTTCAAAGCACTCAAGGACAACTAGGTCCATCACAATATCAATTTTTTTGTTGTACAATATATTGTGATAGACAATATTACTGTCATTTTAATATTATTTTATGCCACTCATTATAAAATGCCAGAGGGACAATATAATATCATCATAATGCAAGTACACTCTTCCAAAGAACACATCATATTATTTATTCTTAAGAATATTTGATTTAATTATTAGTTATTTTAACAATTTAATAATCGGGCATTGGAATCAGAATGTGAAAACGCAGATCCTAAATAAATAAAAATAAATGTTAACAGAAAAGTGCAAGGTAGAGGGTAACAGAGGCTTTGATATGTGTTGTGCCTTAAGTCCACTTATTGATTACTGTGACAGACCTAAGGACAACTTACAGTGCATAGTGAGCACATCATAAAAACACAGGCAGTAAAAGGCAATAAACAGCATACATGTGCGCGATAAAGGATGCCTCTCATCACTGACAATCATGTAAGTCTTATTTAACACTCTTTCTTTGTATAAAATCTCAATACTCTTTCATTTTGTGTCCAGACAAAACCAAAAGTAAGTCATTACTTAATACGCAGCGCCACCTGCTGGTCAACACACTCACCACAGTCACATTCAGCTCCTAGAAACACCCAAAACTTCATCATTTTGCACAGTATATGAACAATCATAACTTATTTTACTCAAAATCTGACATTTAATGCCAAAAAGCAGGACATAAGCGCCTGTTTATGAACAAAACACTCTCTGAACAAACAAATACACATTTACAACATTACAAATACACACTTGGCTGTCATTATAAGCTTGCTATGATTATATATTAGACTATAATGTAAATTATAAGCCTGCTGTTGTGGAAATAAATAATATTGAGCGTAATTTAACCAACTAATTAATCAGTAACGATATTTTATAAACGGTTTTCTGTAATGTAAACACTTCTTGTATTTCTGACAGCAAATATTCTCTCTATAACGTTTACCTGTGACGCTGATGATAGATTAATAATGTCGTATACTGTTATTGTAATCATTCCCGTATATTATTATGATGAATGGGTGATTTGTTGACAGAAACACTGTGGTGTGTGTGTGAATTCAGCTCTTATTAACGCACCTGCTTCTCTGTTGATGTCGATTCCACACCCAGTAAAGCGTAGAGATCCATCTCTAAGAGCTCTTTTGTTGTCGCCATGATTAAATATCACGAAATAAAGGAATAAATGTGTGTAAAATATATCCTTGAGTTCCTCAGCTGCAGTTTGAAGACTTCTTCTGTAGGTTTTACAGTGTGTGGACATGTGACTGGAAGAGGAGCACAGCGCCCCTGTAGGCAGGGAAGAACGCAGAAGGATTTAATTAAATAAATAAAAATAAAAAATATAATAACTTCAATTAAATTAAATTAAATTAATATTAATCTAATTTAATTCAATTTAGAGATAAGCACCCTCATAGTCAGGGAGCAATGAAAAATAAAAGAAAAGAAAAGAAAGAAAAGAAAAGAAAGAAAAGAAAAAGGAAAAGAAAAGGTTTCAAATTAAATTTAATTTAATTTAAGTTAATTAAATGTAATTAGATTTAAGTTAATTAAATTTAATTAAATTTAAAAAGGAGCTCACAGTCTGAGAGCAACGAACAATAAAATAAAATTATACTGAATAAATCAAATTATATAAAATTAAATACAAGAAAATAAAAAAAAAATTGTTAATTAAATTAAATTAAATTAAATTAAATTAAATTAAATTAAATTAAATTAAATAAGCTGAAAAGAAAATGATTAAATTAAATTAAATTAAATTAAATTAAATTAAATTAAATTAAATTAAATTAAATTAAATTAAATTACATTTAAAACAGAGCTAACCAACCTCACAGTCGAGGAGGAATGAACAATAAAATAAAATTATAAAACAAATACAAATAAAAAACATAATAATTTTAATTAAAATAAAATAAAATTTAATTTAATTTAAAAAAATTATAAAATAAAATAAAATAAAAAAAATAAAACAAAATAAAATAAAATAAAATTAAATTAAATTAAATTAAATTTGGAGTTTAACAACCCTCATTGTCTGAGTGGAATGAACAATAAAATAAAAAAAAATAATAAAAATTAAAATAGGTCCAAATTAAATTAAATTAAATTAAATTAAATTAAATTAAATTAAATTAAATTAAATTAAATTAAATTTACAAAAGAGCTAAGCACCTCAGTCGATGAGGAATAAACAATAAAATAAAATATTAAAACAAATTTAAAAATATATATAATAATTTTAGGCTAAATTGTCCGTAGTGTATGAGTGTGTATGGATATTTCCCAGACATTGGTTGCAGCTAGTAAAACGGAGCTGTGGCACCCCCGGATTAATAAAGGGACTAAGCCCAAAAGAAAATAAATTAAATTAAATTAAATTAAATTAAATTAAATTAAATTAAATTAAATTAAATTAAATTAAATTAAATTAAATTAAATTAAATTAAATTTAATTTAATTTAATTAAATTTAATAAAATTAAATTAAATTAAATTAAATTTGGAGCTAAGTGCCATCACAGTCTGGGAGGAATGAACAATAAAATGAAATAAAATAAATTAATAAAAAATAAAAAACATGTAAAAATATAATAATTATAATTAAAATAAAATACAATTTTATTAAATTAAATATTTTAAAAAATATTTTTAAAATATGAAACATTAATATTAAAAAATAAAATAAAATAGGGGTGACACGGTGACTCAGTGGTTAGCACTGCCGCCTCACAGCAAGAAGGTCGCTGGTTTGAGTCCCGCCTGGGTCAGTTGGCGTTTCTGTGTGGAGTTTACATGTTCTCCCTGTTCTGGCGTGGGTTTCCTCCGGATGCTCTGGTTTCCCCCACAGTCCAAGCACATGCACTATAGGGGAATTGATTAACTAAATTAAATTGGCTGTAGTGTTTAAGTGTGTGGGTGTTTCCCAGTGCTGGATTGCAGCTGGAAGGGCATCCGCTGTGTAAAACATATGCTGGATAAGTTGGCAGTTCAATCCACTGTGGCGACCCCTGATGAATAAAAGGACTAAGCCGAAGAAAAATTAAAGAATGAATAAAATAAAATCATACCATAAATGAGCAGAGTGCCCCTAATCAGGACAGAATGAACATTTCTATTTCATTTTATTTTACTTTTATGTTAAAATAGGTGTCTGCCTTCCTTGGTATATGATATATAGGAACACATCTTGAACAGTCCCTGAGCTGTATCTGATATCAGAGTTGTTCTGTTTTGCAGCAAGAAGAATTTTCTGTTTGAGGCCTGTTACTCTGTACAGGAACTGCTGAGGTGTCTCATTTTCCCTCTTCTTTGTACACATTAATTCTTGGAATAACTTTGTACTGCTTCTGTCTTCTAGGTGTGACTGAAAAAACACTTTGAGTTCCTCAATCTTCATATTCTCTTTATTCATCACCATGTAATGAAGCTTCCAAAAAGCTTCCAATAAGCTTCCCAAACAGGTGCTCAAGCCCCTCAGCTGGCTTCCGTGGACGAACGGCGACTCTACTCTGAGCTCCTCTAGGGTGCCAGAGCTCATCACTTTATCTCTGAGGGTGTTCCCTGCCAACCTGCAAAGGAAACTCATTTCAGCCGCTTGTATCCGAGATCTTGTGCTTTCGGTTATTACCCAAAGCTGATGTTCAACCATCGGTCAAATTCTCCTCTCCAGTACCCTGGCATAGACTTTTCCAGGAAGGCCGAGGAGCGTAGCCGCCCTATAGGTAAACACGCCCTTCAGTCCCCCTTCTTAAAAATGGCAATCCCAGTTGCCCAGTCTAGAGGTACTGTCCCTAACCTCCATTCAATATTGTAGAGACATGTCAGCCAAGACAGCTCCACAATGTCCAGAGACCTGAGATACACAGGGTGTATCTCATCTACCCCCACTGCTTAGCTTGCAAACTACCTCAGTGGCCTCAGCTTGAGCGATGGGTGAGTCCACCCAGCTTCCCCAGTCTTGGCTTCCTCAATGGGAAACATGTCAGTGGGATTGAGGAAAATGAGACTGGGGAAGCAGGGTGGATCCTCAAAGTATTCCTATCATCGTCCGACAACATCCACAATTGAGGTAAACAGCTCTCCACTTCTGCTGGATGGTTTGCCAGAATCTTTTTGAGGCCAACCAGTAGTCTTTCTCCATGGTCTCCTTGAACTCTTTCCAGGACCGAGTTTTTTATCTTCCGCAACAGCCCGGGCTGCAGCACGTTTGTCCTGCCTTCTCTGTACAGAACCTGCTGAGGTGTTTTATTTTAACTCTTCTTTGTACACATTAATACTTGGAATAACTCCGTACTCCTTTTGTCTCCTAGGTGTGACTTTAAAAAACATTTTGAGTTCCTCAATCCTTAAATCTTCCTTATTCATTAGCATGTCTTTGAAGGTTCCTGGCTTTATTATTCGAAAATTTAATTAATTCCGCCCCCATTAATCCTGTTTGGCATCAACTGTGTAGTTTTCTCAGGGCGATTGCTCTCAGTTTTGTGTGTTACATTTTGTGTCATTGTAGGTTGTTGTGTGGGTATTGTGAGATAACAAAGAAGGTTCTTGGTAAGTTCTTCATAACTATATTTGGGTTAGTGTCTGAGTTTGTATCCGATTCTCTAATTTCTCAACAATCACTGGATCAGCTTCCCATAGACCTCAGGAGCCAGTTCGGGACGAGCCCCCCAAAATCTATTCTTTAATCTTCCTTCAACCCTCTAGGGATGTCCAAACTTTTTGGGCCGAGGGCCAGATGCAAAAAAAAAAACGTTGTCCCGGGCCAAATTTTACAAACATCCTTATATATATATATATATATATATGTGTGTGTGTGTGTGTGTGTGTGTGTGTGTATTGTTATGGAATTATTTTATTTGTCGTCCAACTGTGTTTCTAAAAAGACTTACGTTTTTAAAATCTTGAATCTTCTCTGGGCAAATTACAGTTGCAACACTCATCAGACACTCCTATATAAATTCTCCTTCAGTGAAGGGTTTCCTGTGCTGTGCGATTAGCTGAGCTACCTCATAACTAGCCAGCGTAAAATTCTTGCACTTTATTAGCACGAAAAAACTGCTGTTGTTGAGATGATAGGGCAGCTGCTAATTGTTTTACTTTTTGATCTCGTTCGGCACCAGTGTAAGAGCTGAAGACTTCAAAGAGCTTCTTTTAATATTAGATTCCTTCATTACTGCAACTGATTCCTGGCAAATTAAACAGACACATATTCCGCTGACCTCTGTGAAGAAATATTCTTTGCCCCAACGTGACTGAAATTTCCTGCACCCACTGTTGATTTTCCTTTTTCTTGGTTGCGCCATGGCTCGCCAAAATGTGATTATCAATTGTTTCCTTCAGTTTGTTCGGTTTGTTTTACTTCATAACAGGAACTGCTGCCTAATTGTAATCATGTCATAGCGACACCCAGTGGTTATTTATTGAATTACGTTCATTTTTGTATAGCGGGCCAGATTCTATTAATATTTATAAAAAGCCTCATGGGCTGCCACAAAACTGATTGCGGGCCGCAGATGGCCCGCGGGCCGTAGTTTGGACACCCCTGATATACACTAACGTACATAGACAAATCGAAGATGGGAACAAACAGAATTATACTGAGGCATAAATAATTAGGGGTATTTTTCAAATAATAAAACCAGGAACCTTCAAAGACATGCTGATAATTAAGGAAGATTAGAAGATTGAGGAACTCAATGGGGTGTTTTCAGTCACACCCAGGAGCAAAAGCAGTACAGAGTTATTCCAATAATTAAATTATACAAAACAGAGTCAAAATGAGACACCTCAGCAGTTTCTATTCAGAGTAACAGGCCTCAAAGGACAATATTAATACAAAATTCTCCTTGCTGCAAAACAGAACAACTCTGATATCAAAGGCAGCTCAGCAACTGTTCAAGATGTGTTCCTATATACATAAATCAAGGCCTGTAACACAAATATAAAGTCATCCATCGTGAATTAAAACCCTTGTTGTCTAATCGTTTCATTGCAGATGAATCAATACTGAGAAATGTAACAAAGGTCAGCAGTGATGAGAGTGAGGGGGTGCGAAGGCTGGGTCCAGTAACTAGGCTTAAGCAAAGCACTGTAAGCTGTTCCCAGCTGGAAAGCAAACCTGTTGGAGAATTCAAAGAGACTCTGCAGCAGAAAAACAAGAATGACCATATGAAACAACTGTTCAAATTGATGCACTTACCAGAATAATGGACTCAATGACAAAGTCAAAACAGCTGGCACAACTTGCAAATACCAGTCCGTGCTCTATGAGTAAGAAGATTTCACAAAGAGGAGTAAAATCTCATGGCTGACCAAAATGTTTTGAAGCTGGACATAACCGTACACTACCTGACAAAAGTCTTGTATCCTTTCCAAGTTTTAGAAACAACAAAAAATAACTTGACTTGGACTTGATCATTTGGTATCAGAAGTGGCTTATATGAAAAGCAAAGGCCTCTAGGATATGGTTCTTTGACCAAAATAAAATATGATCATGCCTTGATTTTGAATGATTTATTTATCACAGAATATTGTGTCTGACTCCATCATGAGCTTGGAGGACTGCATCCATACATCTCTGCAATGACTCAAATCACTGATTGATAAAGTCATCTGGAATGGCAAAGAAAGCCTTCTTGCAGGACTCCCAGAGTTCATCAAGAGTCTTTAGATTCATCTTCAACGCCTCCTCCTTCATCTTACCCCAGACATGCTCAATAATGTTCATGTCTGGTGACTGGGCTGGTCAATCCTGTAGCACCTTGACCTTTTTTGATTTCAGGAGCTTTGATGTGGAGGTTGGAGTATGAGAAGGAGCGCTATCCTGCTGGAGAATTTGCCCTCTCCTGTGGTTTGTAATGTAATGGGCAGCACAAATGTCTTGATACCTCAGGCTGTTGATGTTGATCATCCACTCTGCAAATCTCTTGCACGCCCCCATACTGAATGGAACCCCAAACCATGATTTTTACTTCACCAAACTTGACTGATTTCTGTGAGAATCTTGGTCCATTCGGGTTCCAGTAGGTCTTCTGCAGTATTGGTGATGATTGGGATGCAGATCAACAGAGGATTCAGCAGATAAATCCACCTTCTGCCACTTTTACAAATGATCAACTAAGTCACGTTATTATTTGTTGGTCTTACATCTGGGATTGACAGGTAGTGAAATCACTGCTTAGTGAAACAGCACATCTGGCAAGAGGATGGTGGGAAAGTGTGAACGTAAACCAAGGTGCCGTTGTCATCCCAGCTATACGAGTTGCATGGGTAAAGTGAAAAATTCAAAACTGATCAGCTTGGCAATTTAGTATTGTTTGAGCCAGAGAAAAACAATGTGCATTTAGAGCGGTTGGACATAGGTAGAGGGCTTTTAGAAATTTAAGACCAGAAAAATCTATGCGTCTCTGTTCCCATCACTAAAAATTCTACATGCCTCATTACTCAGCCCAGTAACTCCATCCTTGGATAGTTCCCATCAACTGATGATGTGCTGCAACCTGAACTGTCAGAAAAGACAACATGAAGTGAACAAGTCTAGTGCTGTCCCAATTCTTAGGGGAAAATCTGAAGCCCTTCACCTTCACGCTCTTCAAGGGCCAAGGGATTGGGATTGGGCCTAAGTCCTCTTATTCTGCTCCAGTGGTCTGTGTAAAAAAGAAGGATGGTTCACTGTGTCTCTGTGTAGATTATTACCACCTATAGTGATACTGTCGAAGATCGGATTGGATTGTGCCACAGGTGAGAGATCACATGGACACAGAGACACAGTAAAATCCCAGAAGGGCTGTTTATTTACAGTGAGGGGATGAAGGAAGTGCAGGGTGTGAAGGGTGAAGTGTTCATTGTGCAGCCAAAGTCCCAGTTTATGCAGGTCCGATGTGGGTAGTGGGGTGCCGATCCACGGGTAGCTGGAGAGGGGAACACCACGAGTCGTCTTTCGGATGAGATGTTAAACCGAGGTCCATCGGCCCTTACGATCAATGGCCTCCCAATCATCCCCATCCACCGAAATGGCTCCATTGCTGTCTCTCCACCCTACCTATAGCTAGTGTGTGGCATCATCCAAGTGGATGCGGCACACTGGTGGTGGTGTGGAGAGACCCCCACATGATTATGAAGCGCTTTGGGTGTATGACCATACATGATAAATGCACTATAGAAATACACATTGCCTACTTACTTCAGTTTAAAACATACTCTAACTGCTTCCTCTGACTTCGTGCCCTACATTCCCCTCTCCTGATGAGTCTCAGCTGACCCTGATTGGCGTGCTGATTGAGGTGAGGGAGTAATGTCCATTGCGATGCTGAAACCACACTGGCAGGCAGGGGTGTAGTGGACATTTTAAAAGTGGGGGAGACAGCTGATTGAAATCCAAAAGTTTACATCCTTAATCACCTGTTTCTAAATGGTTTGTCTCTAAAAGTGAGGGGGACGTTAAACTCCACACAGAAACACCAACTGACCCAGCTGAGGCTTGAACCAGCAACCTTCTTGCTGTGAGGTGACAGCTCTACCTACTGCGCCACCGCATCGCTTACACATAAACATCACCTATGTAATTTAAAAAGACAGGTGAACTATGTTTATATACAATAACCTATATTTGATTGTAAAAGGCGCTATATAAATAAACTAAGCTACTATCATTCTTTTATCCAAGATTTTTGATTTAGTCAAGCCACTCTATGAACTAATACAAACAAAAGCAGAAGCGACAACAGTTCAGTCGAGGCAAAGAAAAACCAAAGACGCCACAACTGCCCTCCCTCACTCCTGTGGAGGGGAAAATTGAACATCAGTGACCAAGAGGTGTCTGGATGCAGACTTGGTGCAATTGCAAGTGAGCAGCATGCAATGCTTTTAATGTGCACCTAACCCCTAACCATACTCCTCACAGTGAAGTCACTAGGTCCATTGAGTGCATTGTGTCTGACGTTGCATGTCTGAGAGATATGCAGTCTCATCTTGCTAATCCAAGTCTGCATCCAGATACTATTGCAGAGAACACTTGAAAAACTGATTTACATGTTAATGAAACTACCAGATTCACATGTCCCACTTATCCATCAGAGAAAGGTCTTGAGGCTATTCTCGACCAACACCAAGATGGGAAGTTGAGAGTCACCAGATTTGCCGAACACTTTCACCAGCTGAACAAAATTACTGGCTAATCAGAGTGTTTCTGTTTTGCAGAGAGAGAATTTTCTGTTTGAGGCCTGTTACTTTGTACAGGAACTGCTGAGGTGTCTCGTTTTCCCTCTTCTTTGTACACAGAAATTCTTGGAATAACTCTGTACTGCTTCTGTCTTCTAGGTGTGACTGAAAAAACAGTTCCTCAATCCTTAAATCTTCCTTATTCATCAGCATGTTTTGAAGGTTCCTGGTTCTTATATAAATTAAAGAGCCCATATTATACATGAAATAGGGTCATATTTAGGTTGTAAGGGTCTCCAACAACAGTCTAATATGCATGCAAGGTCAAAAAACACTTTGATGGTCTTATAACCTGCATTTATTTTTACCTAGTTATCCCAGCGACTCCCATATGAATCGTTCAGCGATTCATTTGTTCCCAAACCCCTCCTCAGCGCGAAGCTAATCTGCGCTGATTGGACCGATGACAGCCTGCTGCGATTGGTCGACACTGACAGGCTTAAGCTCGAGACAGAGTGAAATGCCCAGCTGCTAATCAACAATATAAAAGTAGTCACAGTGCATACACGCTTCATAGTGGATTTTGGCTGCCAGTGGGTGAATGTAAACACAGACGATGCACTAGAAAATACCGACGACTAACTATTTTATTGAGCAAAAAGTCCAAGAACTGGCGAGGAGATCTCCTAGCCCGTCGCAGTCTACTTGCTCTTTTCACACACACACACTCACAAACACACACAGGGCCGGCGCGTCCATAGAGGAGACCTAGGGCGGCAGAATAGAGACGGCGCGGCGCTCAGTTATATCCGCGAATCGCTCCGTTATATCCGCAGCGCTCAGTTATATCCCCTCCCCCCCCTGGTCTTCAAATTCAACCGCGACACCCCCCGGTCTTCATTGTACTAACGGGTCCCTTTCGTTTTCACTATTGGGTTGAGGGCGGCGTGATCATCCAGCCTAGAGCGTTACACACACAAGGAGACACACACACACACATTACCCTCAGAGGAGACACACACACACACATTACACTCATCCCCGAGGACACGACACACACGCCTAGAGCGCCAGTTCAGCTTGCTGGGTGCAATTTATACACCTCACCTCGAACCTGAGCTGAACTACTTTGAAACTTGACCGTTGCATGCGTGTAGAAACAGCTGACGATCCGTAAACAAAGCGGTACGCGTCACATTTTCAACGTGGCTTTACACGCGATATGAAAATAAAGAGATAACTTGATACAGTACACGCGGTTACAAGTAACAAAACACAACTAAATACATAATTTGCAAACTAGAGTAACCCAGGTAGCAAAGAATTCTGGCCCAGATTTGGCATAAATCTGGCACAGCATGCATTTATCCGGCACTGGCATACAGCATGTGGGCCAAACTTGGCCCTGGTTTGGCAGAGGTGGCACCGTCTTTAAGGTGGCAAACAATACTCGGGCCAAAAGTAAAATGTAGTATTTGGCCCAGATGTTAATACTTGATATGTGGGCCATGTAAGTTTGGCCTGTCCTGACCCACATTTAAAATAAATTTTTATTATTTTAAAATAAAGAAAGAAATTCTACCAATCAGGTCACTTTGAGAAAAAAGCTCACTCATAGCAAGCCTAAAGTGCAATGATTTATGGGTTTATCAATTTCATTGCAGTCGTGACACACCAACATATCTGGCCCATTTTAGGCTCAGTTATGGGTTACTAACTCAGCTGAGACTTGGCCCAGATATGGTCCGTGTTTGGCCCTTGTCTGGAAGCCAGATATGGTCCAGTCATGTACCGTAATTCACTGCGGCATGTGGGCCAAGCAAAAGCTGATTGTGTGGGCCAGAGCTGGGCCAGAGATATTTTGCTATGTGGGAAACGAGGCAATAATTTTAATCGCACGTACTTACACTTGTGAAATGGAGGAAGAAACTGATTCATGATGCACTGATCCATGTTCTGACAGTCTTTACTGATCCTTCCTTTAACAAACCGATGAAGTCTTCTTTGTAAGCATGTCGTTTCCAGAAGCACTCGATCTGCTCAAGCCTGGGCTATATTGCTAAGGTTTCATCTTTGATTAGACTGTCAATAATATCCATCTGCACAGCGTGACTTCATTCGACCGCTGTCTGTCTGTGTGTCTGTGTGTGTCTCTCTGTGTGTGTGTGACTTTTTTTTTGTTAGAGGGCGGGGCCGCAGGGTTCAAATCTCCCGGGTTTGCACGCGCAACTACTTGTGTTTCGTAGCCGCATCATCACGAAACACCTAATGACTCGTTATCAAGACGACTCGTTTGAAGCACTATGAGTCGACTCTTTTATAGATGAATCAATAGTTTTAATCACTGTACAGTTACAGATTTAAGCCTTAGCTGGACATTTCACTTCACTTAGAGCTGTGTTACACACTACATGGAATGGCATTTTCAAAAACCCATAATATGGGCTCTTTAATACTACAATTCAGTTTGATCCCATCTTCGATTTGTCTACATACATTAGTGTATAGGTCTCAAACTCAAGCTCAAACGCAGCTGATGCAACTATTGAAGGTGTTCGAGACTCTTTATACAACTTGATTATTTGGATCAGGTGTGTTTAATTAGGGTTTGAGCAAAACTGTGAAGAGCGGCAGCCCTCCATGAATTTGGTTAGCAATGCACTAGTGTATGTAATATCTGACGTGTAGTCGCTAATTTGTCCTCCATGTATTTTGAATTTTCTGTGTTGAAGGAAGGAAAGGTCTCTAAGGGAAATTACTTTTTCTGATATCAACCGTGTAGTTTTCTCAGGGCGATTGTTAGGCTGTGTGCTCTCAATTTTGTGTTACATTTTGTGTCATTGTAGGTTGTTGTGTGGATATTGTGAGATAATGAAGAAGGTTCTTGGTCAGATGTTCATTACTTGGCTATAATAAATTCAGGTTAGTGTCTGAATTTGCATTTGATTCTCTAATTTCTGAACAATCACTGGATCAGTTTCCCATGGACACTAGGAGCCGATCCCGGATGAGCCCCCAGAATCTGTAGCAGACTCACTCTGGGGGTTTATAATATAAATAAAACAGATAGAAACAGGGAGTTTGGCTGTTTCTCAATATGCATTCTTGTCTGTACTTACGTACTTGGGTCCTTGTGAAACATCATCAACCACTGCCGAAGAACGGTTCCAACTTAAAGTTTACATCTTGCCAAGAACAGATAAAATTCCCGGATATGTTCTTGCTCCGCTCCTTTTGTCGAGGATTCATCAAGAGGTGACTTGTGCAAATTTGCGAAGCAAAGATATTCCAGAATGCAATGCAGCCCAACCAGCAAAAGTAAATGGTGAAGGAGAAAACCCGCAAGATTTAAAAAATACTCCTCTCTTGTGTCACAAAATGGGAGTTTTTCTGGAGAGAATGTAGTTAATTTAAACTCGAATCAGCAGTCTGAACTTCCAAGGATGCAAGTCCGAACTTTGCGTATTTGGTATTGAGAAACAATGAATTAAGTACCCAGGTAGCAAGGAATTCTGGCCCAGATTTGGCATAAATCTGGCACAGCAGGCATTTATATGGCACTGGCATACAGCATGTGGGCCAAACTTGGCCCTGGTTTGGCAGAGGTGGCACCGTCTTTAAGGTGGCAAACAATACTCGGGCCAAAAGTAAAATGTAGTATTTGGCCCAGATGTTAATACTTGATATGTGGGCCATGTAAGTTTGGCCTGTCCTGACCCACATTTAAAATAAATTTTTATTATTTTAAAATAAAGAAAGAAATTCTACCAATCAGGTCACTTTGAGAAAAAAGCTCACTCATAGCAAGCCTAAAGTGCAATGATTTATGGGTTTATCAATTTCATTGCAGTCGTGACACACCAACATATCTGGCCCATTTTAGGCTCAGTTATGGGTTACTAACTCAGCTGAGACTTGGCCCAGATATGGTCCGTGTTTGGCCCTTGTCTGGAAGCCAGATATGGTCCAGTCATGTACCGTAATTCACTGCGGCATGTGGGCCAAGCAAAAGCTGATTGTGTGGGCCAGAGCTGGGCCAGAGATATTTTGCTATGTGGGTAATTTCTCAATACCAAGTATACAAAGTTCAGACTTAGAAGAACCAACTCCCGAGAACGCAAGGGCACAAGTCGTGTACTTCTTCAAATGGAACGGCAGTGTACTTTATAACATTGCTTACCTCATCATAGATTCATCGGTTTCGCTGTACATTAACAATAAAATTTATTAATTTAATAAAGCACGACCAATAATAATTTTGATTTTAAAGAAATTTAAACATAAGCCACCATAAATGTGATTAAGGCATAGTGTACATTCTATCTACACTGCATGTATATTTATTACAAAGCATAATTTATAACAACTGTCTCAATGGTTTTCATTGAAAAAAATTGAGCAATAGCCTGTTACGTGCGCAAATGTATACAATTTATCAAAGTAAATGCACAATGAAGTGAAATGACTGATTATTATACACAGACCTGTGTGTTTGATTATCAGAAATAATAAGCTACAATGATCATTATACAAGTATAAAGTAACAGGATGTATACAATATGAAATAAAGATTAGCGAATTGGTAAACGAACACAAACAGCGTGACAATACAACATTCATTCATTCATTTTCTTTTCAGCTATAGTCCCTTTATTAATCAGGAATCGCCACAACGGATTGAACCCCAACTTATCCAGCATATGTTATATGCAGCAGATGCCCCATCCAGCTTCAACCCATCACTGGGAAACACCCATACACTCCCATACACTACGGACTATTTCGCTTACCCAATTCACTTTCACATGTGGTTTTAAAGTACTGCACTATATGTTCGGGTTACTTTCGGTTTCTCTCAGAGTGCGGTCCAGAGTAATGCACATGCAGATTATTTCAGGCACTGATTTAAACGTTGAAAAATATATCCGTAGGTGCTCTATTTTTACTAAAGCTCTATTTTTGTAAATATTCAATTATAATTAATTTGATTATAATTAGTTTTATACCCCCAGCCCTGTATTTAGTTGTACATACACATCTTCATGGCTTACACGTTATGCTGGTGGTGTTAATATGATCATTTTGGTAATATTTTATTAAAATGGTCTCATTAATAGATTTTTCTCGTATGCACATTAAGATATGTATAAAAAATGTGCATTAGTGAAATATACATGTAACCCTCTTCGTTGGTGTGCTTCCCCAGAATGTGTCTGCGTTGTGTATGTGTGATAGGATGAAGAAGGACACCATGACCGTGGTTGAGCCAAACAGAGCAGCTTTCCCTTTAATGGACTCCTCTCTTCATTTTGTCACTCGCACAGCAGAAATGGCACTGCAACATCTTTCCCACAAGGAAACACAACTGAGTACATCACAAAATATCTTCAAAGATTACAATGTGTAACAAATTGCCTAAAATAAATGATGTAAATGTGGCTGCAGCTAAATAACTAGTAAGCTAACTGTTCTTAAACACTGAAAAGATAATCTACAACGTATGACAGGCAATTATAAATGTTAAATATATTCAGAATATAAAGAACCAACCAAATAAAATGCATCATCAACCCTAAAACAACATAAAATATGCTCTGCCGCATGGAAACATCTAAAATATCAGAAATATCAGAAATATAAGTCAATCTATCAAAGATAAGGACATCTACACATTAGTTAATGCCCTAACTATAACATATCTCATAAAATAACATGGATGGCAAATATTATTGACAAAATTAAACAGATTCTGTGTCCACCTTACCTTTCCCACAAGGAAACAAAACTGAGGCCAACCAGCAGCCCATCTCCCTAACACAACACACAGCTCCCCCCGGAGGAAAGGAAGAGATATAACATACTCCCTACACACACACACACATATATATATATATATATATATATATATATATATATATATATATATATATATATATATATATATATATATATATATATATATATATATATATATATATACACTTACCCCCTCTTTGTTGTAGTTTTACAAAAAAGAAAGATATTGAGAAGAATAATTGCAGTAAGGTCACTAAAGTTACCCAATCTGCTTTCTACTGTTCTTGCGCTATCTGTTAATTTTTTGGTTTAGCAACAATTGATTGGGATAGAATAATAATTATTATGCCTATTAATAAATTGTAGTATGTTCATAGCAATTTAAACTACTCCTTCAACATGTACAAGAAACAAAAAGAAGGAGCTTTGACTGCATATACACTGAAAAAAGTGTTGAATGCAAAACTTGCAAACAATTTATTTGTGTTGAATTTAATAATGTTCAACTTAATTTGTTTGTTTAAATTCAGCCCAAATAAATTGTTTACAACCACTTAACGTAAAAAAATTGAGTAAATCCAAGGAATCATCTTTGAATAATTTTTTTCAGTGTACTCTGAGTGAACGTCTGAGTGCATCAATTACGCCAGGTTTCCACTTTTTTGTTGGACTTGAATGTTAAATCGGCTCTCCAATGAATTGTTATCAGTCACTGATATGGTCCCCTGCCAATTTGAGTTTGAGACCCCTGCTTTAATGTAAGCTTCTTGTGACCTAGAACTTGGTCACACTTGTTTTTTTTTAAATTTTTTTATTTTTTATTTATTTTATTGTGTTTTTGACAAAAAGTACAATACATTACAGGTATTCGATGGCAAAAAAATTTATTTATTTATTTATTTATTTATTTTTAACTACACAGAAACAAGTGAACATAATAAAAATTATTAAGAAAAAGAAATGGATTACAAAAAAAATTATAGTGAAATAATCTTAATAATAAAAAATAATAATAAAAATAATAATAAAAAATCTACGGGGGCAGGGGGTGGGGTGTTGGGGAGGGGGTATTCATGTTTGGAGGAGT